>NW_021318832.1:2218620-2222741 GCF_001605985.2 Dendrobium catenatum | reverse complement strand
CATTATGAGTTCCTAGTGATGATGTCTTTTTGCCTCACTAATGCTCCAGTCACATTTCCGTCACTTATAAATAAGGTCTTCAATCCTTATCTTTTGATAGTTTGTCTTGGTATTTTTTGGCGATATCCTAGTTTACAGCAGGACAGAGGAGCACTGGAAGCATTTGAGGAGGTTGTTAGAGCTATTATAGGAGCATCAGCTGAGGGCCAACCTTAAGAAGTGTTGTTTTGCCCAGATGAGTGTGGAGTATTTTGGCCATATTGTATCCAAGGAGGGGGTGGCAGCCAATCAGTCCAAGATTGAGGCTATTTTGAGATGGTCATTACCAAAGAACCCAAAGGAGCTGAGAGGTTTCTTAGGACTGATGGGGTACTATAGGAGATTCATAAAAGGGTACAACACTATATCATGACCATTGACAGAACAATTGAAGAAGGATGACTTCGTATGGGACGAGGAGGCCACTATAGCCTTTGAGAGGTTGAAGAGAGCTATGACTACGGTGCTTGTCTTAGCCTTACCAGACTTCACCCAGGTGTTCGTAGTTGTGACATGCTTCAGGTTATGGACTGGGAGCAGTACTCATACATAGTCGCTGACCGATTGCCTATTTCAGCTAGGTGTTGACAATTAGAGCCAGGCTGAAATCAGTATATGAGTGGGAGTTGATGGCCATCATCTTAGCCATCCATAAGTGGTGGCCTTACTTGTTAGGTAGGCACTTCATTGTCAGGACATACCAGCGGAGCTTGAAATACTTTTTGGAGCAGCAGATGGTGATAGTGGAACATTAGAGGTGGTTGTCCAAATTATTGGGGTATGATTTTGAAATCCAATATAGGCCAGAAGTGGAGAACAAAGCAGCAGATGCCTTGTCCAGGTGTATGAGAGAGTTGCAGGAGATGGCAGTATCGATTCCATTGATGTTAGATTGGGAGGTCATCAAGGAGGAGAGTGATAGGGATGAGGAGTTGGGGAATATCGGGGTCGATTTACTGAAGGAAGGAAGTAGCCACCCAGGGTATTCATTGGAGGGGGATCAACTACTGTATCAAGGGAGATTTATGAAACCCCAGACCTCATTCCACATTCCATTCTCACGTCCCTTATGGGCGCACGCTTGACGGGACAGGTTCCCGTACCGTGGAACTGGCTACTGCCGGTTCCCGCTCAATTTTCCCGCCTTTAGCCGCCCTTTTAACGGCCGCTAGGACCGAGGCTTCTCACCTATACCTCTCTTGCCTCGTCGTCTCCTTCTCTACCTCTCCCAATGGCTGCTCCTCCGTTACGACCCCGCGAGTCCGGCTCTCCTCACGGTGACCCCATAGATGTCCCTACCCACAGTTGCAATGACTCTTCCGGCCGACTGGACTCCCATTCTGGTTCTGACGGCTCTTCATTGTGATCAGCGTGTGCGGAGGACTACCTCTCCTTTGAAAGCCACAACATCGACATTGGCGGGGAGCGCATCTCCGGTTCTCCCCCCTGTCTCCGGCAGGACAACCTCCACCTATGAGTGCCGCCACTCTAACCCAGCTCCCGGTGTTGGCACTCCCGACCTTCCCTCCCTTTTCGGGCGGGACGCGGGTTTCCTCTCCCCCCCAACACAGGGTCCTCCCGTGTGAGCCTCCACCCATCTGGAACCTCTGGGCCAAGCTCCTGCCTCAGCTGTCAACCAGAGTTCTTCGTCTTCCTCCTCGTTACCCCCACGGACGGTCTAATCTAGGGCGTTCGCTTGGAACAGAATCCAATACACGCTATTGCATATGCTCAACACCGATGCCTTCATTGACGAAGATGGGATCTCCTTGGTCCCTGCGCAAGAAGCTGTTAATGTTAACACGAAAAAACTCGAGAGAGCACTTGTGCCCCTAATTCGCTGGCTAGCCTCTATTCTACTTTTTGGGTACGGCTCCCCCAACTCCCCCTTTTATATTGGGACGTCACTAACCTGAACCGCATGGCCAATTTTATTGGTGAGCCTCTCTGGGTGGACTCCCACACGAGCTTGTGGGGCCGATCATCATTTGCACGTATGTGTGTTCGGCTATATCTTTCCAAACCCCTTCTCCCCGGCATTTGGATTAAAGGGGTGCAGGGAAGGTTTTCTCAAAAGATTGAGTACGAGGGCCTATCCAACTTCTGCTTTGCCTGTGGGCTTGTCGGGCATACTGTTGATAAGTGCCCCTCTGATTAGGTCAACCCTCATGTTTCCTCCCCTGGACACACTTCTCCATCAGCACCGGCCGCCTTTGCTTAGGCGAGACCGTATGCCCCACCGGCCCATCCCCCGTTGGGTTCTCCAACTCAGCCTTCTGGGCCCCCTCCCCAGCCTACCCTTGGCCCCATCTCCAAGGCCTCCAAAGACCAGCCTACCTCCGGCTCTCCTGGGGAGCTTGGAGACTAGAATTGTCAAGCGCAAGCACCACCTTAGAAAGTAGCCGGCCTCCAAGACTAGAACTTCTTCCCCGTCTTCCCCATCCCATGCGGTAACCTTCAAGGCCACCCGGGCTACTCCGGTGCAACCCCCCTCTATTACTACTCTGGACCTCTCTAAGCAAAAGAAACCCCGTTCCAAAGGGGCTGTAACACGAAATGAATTCTACAGTTGGGCCCTATCACAGCCCTCCCCTAGAAGAGGAAGAAGGGGGCTGAAGACTCTGTTGAAGGGGACGTTATCCCCTTGAGCGAATGATGGGGACCCCTCTTTTTTCTAGATGCGGAATGGCTAGCTGGGCCTGGGAAGTGCTCTTGGGGCACTGTGATGCTCTTCTGCCTTCTCGGCAGGTGTTTCACTTTCTATGGCATTCCCCTCGACTGACCTCCCCTTCTCCCTTCCTGGCGATTCTTACATCAGGCAACTGGTGGCTCCCCTCTTCGCAGTTTGGTGGTTCTTTTTTGGTTTTGGCTTGTTTGTTTTGTTTTTTATTTGGCCCTACACTTCACCCTCTCCGGTCTGTTGTGGAGAGTTTGGTGTTTTTTGGTTGGCCCTCTTTTGTACCTTCTTTTATGCTTAATGGCAATATATATTTTCAAGAAGGGTATGGATAAAGATGTGGAGGAGATGGTTATCAGATGTGAGATCTGTCAGAGAAACAAGTACTTGGCTATGTCGCCAGGAGGATTACTATAACCTTTAGCTTATCCAGGAAGGGTATGATAGGAGATATCCATGGATTTCATAGATAGGCTGTCCCTATTAGAAGGATTTACAGTGATCCTAGTGGTAGTGGATCGATTGAGAAAGTATGCTCATTTCATTCCCCTATGACACCCATACACCACAGTGACAGTGACTTCAACTTTCATCAGGGAGGTGGTCAGATTGCATGGAGTACCAGAGGTGATAGTATCCTACAGGGACAAGGTGTTCCTCAACCATTTCTAAAGAGAGCTGTTCAAATTACAGGGGACAAAATTGAAGAGGAGCACCATCTACCACCCACGGACATATGGCTAAACAAAAATGGTCAACAAGAGCTTGCAGACTTACCTCAGATGCTTTGTATCATAGATACCCAAGTTAGGGACCAGGTGGTTAGCATGGGCTGAGTATTGCACTCTAGTTTCTTCAGTGGAGGAGTTCTTGGATGAGAGGGACAAAGTGTTGGATGAATTGAAGAGGCATCTGCAGAGAGCCCAACAGATTATGAAGAAACAGGTAGATGGGCACGGGAAGGACATCCAATTCGAAATATGGGAAGAAGGTGTTTTTGAAGCTCAGACCTTATAGGCAATAGACAGTCGCCAACCGGAGGAATGAGAAGCTTGCCCCTAGATACTTTGGGCCTTATGAAGAGAGGATTGGAATGGTGGCATACATGCTGAAACTATCACCATTGGCAACTATACATCATGTTTTCCATGTACCCCAGTTGAGAAAGGTCATTGGAGATTATGCAGCCAGTTTGGAACTACCAGTGACACTCACTTAAGATTTAGAGGTGATATTAGAACCCTTGGAGTTGATGGGGGTTCACCAGAGAGAGGATGAAACTAAGGATGTTGATCAAATAGAAGAGTTTCCCGGACCATGATGTCACATGGGAGCCATATGAGAGGATGAAACATCAGTTTCCTTATTTTCACCTTGAGGATAAGATGATTATTTGGAGGATGGT
>NW_021318832.1:2181088-2214297 GCF_001605985.2 Dendrobium catenatum | reverse complement strand
TAGGCTTAACAACCTAATTACTAGACTCAACAGGTGGAAGGGAAATTGATAATTTTTTCTCTCTTATTTTCTAAATTGCTCTGCTTTTGAGTCCACAAAATATTCACGATATCTTAAGGACTTATAGGTGTCTAATAAAAGCAGTGTCTTCTTCAAATTCATAATCCCTAAGTTTGTTAATTTTATTAATTACCACATAATTATTAAGAATCACTTACCCATAACATATTATTTATTATCTACTTCCTTGTATTTATTAGCAAACAATTCTCAAACCATATTTGCAGTGGTAGCAAAGGGTTCTTCAAAAAAGTTTTCCCAACCTCTTCTCAAAATGATATGCATGATAGGGTGGTTTGGATTTTAAAAACCCCACTTCAGAATTAGTTATTTGGTTACAACTAAATTATCAATCTTTGATTCTACATCAACAAAAATGAATATTCTCTTATCAAAGGTAGAGGAAGCCCTCTTCTATCCAAAAATTTTAAGGCGTGTCTATCTCGAGAGTATTAAAAAGAAGAAGAGATTGAGGGAAATGATGTGGTATGAATGAAATAAGAAATGTAACCCCACTTTAAAACTCACCATAGAACTATGATGGTACAAGAAATGGCATAGTGGTACTTAATTATATACAAGATGACAATTTTGTCAAACAGACAGGTGCTACAACTATCTAGACCATGTTGTACAGTAGAACTGGTTTTTTAAATTCATAGCATAGTTTTGGAATTGGCCGCTATTGTGGTGTTTGAAACATGTAAGCAAAGCTCATTGGTGTCAGTAACAACTGCGGTGCTTTTAATTAATCGATAATGGAGGTGTAGTGGTACTGCAACACTTACTAACATTTTAAAATTGAAGTTTTGATTGTGTAATTCTCTTTTCTCCTGGTAGAATAACATTTTCTTTTGACTTCAATATTAAGCTTTGTCGAATTCAAACAATCCATGCCACGATGCCAATTAGACAAGTAAATAATGGTTCAAAATGAGAATTTTTTATGTTTAGTGATGTAATGCTTATTTTCAAATTTATGGCAACTAGGAAAGTATCATAATGGTGTTGAGGTACTCAGTGCAATGATGTTCATTTAGGTTTATGCTCATATATTATTTACTAACTTTAGATAACAACATTAATTATCAGAATAAATAAAATATAAAACATGTCAAGAACAATAACATATGCAATATATCTCATACAAATTCAAATAATTTGGCATGACACACTAAACCTAAATATTGCTTGCCTCCTACACAATGTTAAGTTTATAATTATTATGCTGAATTACCAAAATTTATCAATTTGGCTAGGGTACATTACTACCATCCATAAAATGATTTTCTCTAGGATCATTTTCTTTCTTCTTTGGGTTAAATTTAGTATATCTAAGTAATGATTCAAGAGGTCTACTATTGACTGAATTTACATGCTGACTTAATTCGGTTTCAAAAATTTTAATTGAAGTTGCTTGGTTTTGCAAATGAGTCCCTAAATGTATTTACATCTCACGATGGTTATTTTCTACTTCCAAATCAATTTCTTTGATTAAATCCAAGAATATATCTAGGTCTAGAATTAGAGCATGTTGCTGAGGATTGCTCAAATTTACTCCTAGAATATTTTGACTATAATTCCATTGATTGTTACTAAAAATATTATTTAATAAATTGAAATTAGGATGGATCCTCAAATCTGGATTATATTTATTAGAGTGGGGATTATTTTTCCTTTCAATCAAATTAATATTTTTTATCCCTTACACATTACTATTTTTAATTAGAATTTGATCTTTCAATTACATAGATGATTTAGTTCCTAATTTTGAATTTACTCCTATTATGATCAACTTCATTAAAATAACTGTGACTTGTGTAGTAAATATTGAGAAAGCATCAAATTCATATATTCATGCTACTCTCTTAGGATTTACCATATCAACAGGCCACTAGAAAATATTAATTTCTATTTCCTCTATTAATTCATATACTTCCTCAAATATCTTAGACATTAGTGATCCTCCAACTATAGCTTCTATATAACTCTAGGCATAATTAGGAATAACTTCTAAAAATTTTTTGAACGGCCGAGAAGGAAGAGAGAGAAGCTCCACAAAATTAGGAAGAATTTCGAAGAAGAATTTGAAGATTTTGGGCGCCATTGTTGGAGATGGAAGAAGTTGGCCGGTCATCTAAGAGATAGATTCTCCTACAAACGCCTCTCCCCTTTTTGGATTTTGGAATCTCCTCTAGTTATCAAAGAAGGAGGTTTGATTGCAATGCACAAGACTTTGAAGATTTCAAGCAAAAGGAAAGAAGTAATTTCATTCTTGAATGATAAGCCAAAACCTTTGTCGGCTATCATCCTTGGAGCAAATGATAAGGAGGCTTCTTCATCAGGATGCAATTTTGCTGATATATTGAAGAAGGATATTAATATTTACAAAGGTAATGTTAATATCAAAAATCCTAGCACTTCTTCAAGATTGAAATTTTCTAATGTGTGGATCAAAAAACCTCACATTAAAATAAATTTTAATGAATTGCATGATGATATTGGAGATGCAAATGTAGTCAAACTTGACATGGAAAAGAAAAAATCTAATGTTCAAGTTTTGAGCAATTCATTGGTTGTTAAAATTCTTAGAAAAAACTATCATTTTTCGAAGTGTTCAATTGAATTAAGAAAGTAATGGATAAAATATGGAGGGTTTCATATAACATAGCTTTGTCTAGATTGGCTCCTTTATTCATTTCAGTCACTTGAAGCCATGGAGGAAGTTCTTAATGGAGGTCCTAGGTTTGTAGGGGGCTTTGTTGAAGGTTTAGACAAATGGTCTCCTACCTTCTATCCTTATACCTTGGATGGGATTTCTTCTCCGATTTGGGTTCGTCTTCCTCATTTACCTTTATAATGCTGGGATGAATCCAATATCACTAGAATTGTTTCTAGAATTGGAACTCCTTTATTATTGGATGGTAACATGTTTAGATGGGGGAGAAGAGAATTTGCTAGAGCTTGAATTTGAGTTAATTTGAATTCTAAACTACCCCATGGTATTTGGGTGGAAGGCCTTAATGGTAGATTTTTTTAAAAGTTTGAATATGAAAATCTATCATCATTTTGTTACAAATGTGGAAAGATTGGACATATTGATTCTGTTTGTCCAAATACAACACATAATCAAAATCTACTTGTTAAAGATGTCCCTTTCAGTTCTTTGCAAACTTTAAATAATCCATTTGGGCCTTGGATGTATGTGAAGTAAAAAAACAAAAGAAGGATAAATCCTGAGAAAAAGAATTTTAAAGTTGTCTCAGCCAAAGCAAAATCGGATGATGTTTGTGTTAAAATCGATAATGCATCCTTGGAAGAAATTGAAGAAGACGTTAGTGCTGGTTCAAAAATTCTTGTTGATCCTTTGGCTAATCGAGATGATGCTGAAATTAAGGAAGGAGATGAAAAGGTTGTTAGATATGGAGCAGGTTCTTCAGTCAATCATCCAGCAATTGCTGAAAATTTGCAAATTCAAATTCCACAAATTTTGGAGGAAGTTAAGGAGAATAATAAGTCTTCTGATTTAATTGTGGAACAAGTTCAAGTCATTCAGGTTTTGAATCCTGAATTCCCTATTTTGGTGGCAGATCCCTTTGGAGCTGATTGCAATGTTCCTATTGTAGATGCTGATCTAATGGGAGCTTATAAATCAGATAATAAATTTAGAAATAACTCGAATTCAAATCCTGAATTCAGAATTGCTGAAATTGTGGAAGTAATTAAGGAAGGAGTTTGTATAGAAGAGGATTCACATGAAGCAGCTTCTACCGAATCAACTCATATTGCTGAAATGTTGGGAGATCACAAACTAGATTTTGAATTCAAAATTTTAGATTTTCAGGAGGAAGGAAAGGATGCTATAAATTCTGAAATAGAATTGGTAGTTGTAACTCCTTTAACAGCTTTTGCGGCTGATTCTATAATAAGTGCTTATCCTACTAATAATTCAGCAATAGTTTCTAAAATAAAAAATATTATGGACAGATTAAGAGATTCTTCTCCTCCTTTGGCAATTAGTTTGAATTAAAAAAAAAAACTAATCTTAAGAAAGAAAAAAGTTTTTTTGCCAAGAAGAGTGATTCCCCGGCTCTAAGCACACATTATTCATAGAACTTCAAGCCTTAGGACCGGTGAAAGATCTACCTAGAAAGAAGATGGCTGAACTAAAAGTGAAGAACGGTATGAGAGGTTCTTCTTCTCTTTTATCTCACTAATATGCAAGATGGTTCTCCCTTTGATAGCAACAAAGTGGATAAATACTTGAAGATGGAGCAAATTATCAAAAAGTTTGGCATAATACTATCTTTGAATTCCAACTTTGGAAGTTGGAAAAAGCTTATGGAATATCTATCAGTGATATTCTTAAGTGATTTTTGGAAATCATTGTTAAATTGTATATTCCTTTTTAGCTTTTGTTTGTTCTTTTTCCTTTAGTTTTTCATTTTAAACCTTTTCTAATTGATTATGGGATCATTACTAAGTCTTATTCTCTAACTGGATGGGAACTCTGGGATACTAACCAACCCTCGGGTTGTTTAAAACTTTGGTATCCCCTACATCTCAACATTTTAAAAATAGGAAATAGTGGGTTTCATATCAATTATAATAAGTTTAATTTAACAAATTTGTTTTCAATAAGGTCCCTTTTTCATGTTGAGAAAGGAACCATTAGCTTCTTTTACCTAGTTTGTATTAGATTGTCCTTTCTTTTATTTTAATGCACTTTTGCATTTCATCTAAAAAAAAACTATAGCTTCTATAAATGTTCTAAGAGATCCTAGTAATATATTATAAATTGTTTGAATAACCAATGAATCAGGTAAAGCATGGTGAGGGTGTTTTCTGAAGCATTTCCTTAAATCTTTCCCAACACACAAAAAATTAATTCAACTTTAATCTGGGTAAAATAAGTGATATCATTTCTATGTTAGGTAGTCTTTCATGGTGGTAAATACTTAGCAAGAAACTTATGAGCTAACTAATTCCAGGTGGTCATAGCGTCCGGGAGTAAAGAATTCAACCAAAACATAGTTTTATATTTTAGAGAAAATGGAAAAAATATAAGTCTAAAAGTATCATCACAAACACCATTGTACTTAAATGCTATAGAAATTTCTATGAAACTGGCAAAGTTGAGGGATTATCATCAAGTATTCTACCAAACTTAGATTTTTGAACCATTTAAGTTTTCTAGGTTTTAATTGAAGATTATTAGATTTGAATGTAGGTCTATCAATGCTATAACAAATTTTGTCTATCAAATGGCTATCATAATCCCTAAGAGGTCTAGAACGATCTTGATCTAGTATAAGTTTAGCCTGTTTTATAATCTTTTTAGTTTTTCAAATTTTTGATAGGGTTATTTATTTTTCAGAGTCAAACAACAAAGGTTCTTTCTATTTCTACTAATCATACTACCATGAATATGTAATAAACAAATATAGTAATTAATATAAAGGATACAAGTATTTCTATTTATATAATTAATTAAAAAATATAGTTAAAATTACAACAAAAAAAAAAATACATCCACGATGATCTAGCGAAAAACATGATAGGAACTGTTGAGAAACTTATAAATACTATAAAAGTCTATGACTCTATCACCCCTAAACAATATTCTTCGATTTTATTTGATATAAAATTAATAAAACCTTACTTAATATTCAAAAATATATGTTTCAAATCAAGTAATAAAGTGATAAAGTAGAGTGTCGAACTCATGAGAAAGTATACTTACTTGCAACAAACTACTTTTGTTTACTCTAAATATAATAACTATCCTATTGAAATAAAAATGATAATTATGGAGATTCTATGAAATAATTAAACAATAAAAATATTTTATAAAATCTTTAATTTAATTCATTTATATTGATGAGTGTATGTTTCATATCTTTTATAATGTTTCCCTTAAGTATAAATGTGATTCAGAGCATATGTGTCTCAAGATATGTATTGAGCTTATAGGGGTGAAAAGGAAATTTGTTAACAGCCTACAGTTATAATATATCCTTAAGTACCTAAAACATTTCACATCCTATATATAGGCATGCAAACATGTTATCTCAATATTCCTGGTTGTTTATGTATTCTTCCATCAAGGTTATACATCACACTATATTTTAACTACACATATGGCCACTATGTGAATTAAATTAAGTAGTTTTGGCCTTTATGTAATCTAGAATTTAATTTGTGCTTATGTTTATGGTTGTGTTGTGGATTTTATGGTTTGGGTTTACTCTTTTAGTTGTTATTTGGTTGATATTTAGAGGGAGAGTCCTACTTGGTGGCTTCACTTTACTAATCCCTCTTTGGATACTCATGTCATTTATGTTCAATACAATTTTGTGTGGTGGAGATCCTATATTATGGATATCAATATTATTAATTCTTTCTTTCAACTATTTTGTGATTTTGGGTTAACGAATTAATTTTGAGTATCCTTTAAAGTTGGTATTAATAAAGTTTGATTCAATGGTTATGTTCTCACCTGATTTTGGATGGTAGTTATCCTAGAAATTATATCCTTGGTTATCATAATTGTTAGTAGCAGGATGCTTTTATTTGCTCTCCCTTTAATTCCTCTAAGATAACTATGATTTGGTGGGGGTGCTGTGAGATCTTAATTCATTGCATATCTATTTCTTGTAGTTATTTTTGTTGTTATTATATTCCATATGACAATATAATCTAGTATTTTTATATTACTTTAGTTAATGTTTTGTTTTGTAGCCTTTAAGTTTTACAAGTGTTTTTCCCCCTTGTTTTTGTTTAATGGCTCATCATTTTTTGTAGAAAAATTGTGCGTAATGGATTTCTTATCTCTCTTTCTTTGGTGCTATATGCTGGTCACCTAAGAGTGTTATTAGTTTATCATGTAATTTTTATTAAAGGGGACTTTTAGCTCTTATATTTTTGTTTTTTTCTTTTCTTTTTTGGTAGCTCTTTGGAGCATTAACGAGCTGAAGGTCCCCTTAATGATCTTGTAGTACCTTTTTTTAATTAACATGTAGTCCTCTTTATGGGTTTTTTAATAAAAAAAATCTTGCTTAAATTACCCCCTTACTTAGTCAATCAAACTATGGTTTAATTAATGATAGCAAATCGTATTGTTTGATCTTTATCATACCATATGATTACCGTAGATGAAATTTTTGTTTTCCCAAATATCATATCAAATGAAACCATGATTATTGAACTAATCATACTCTATGATGTTTACATCATACTAGATGACCAACTGGAAATTAACTGACCATACTATATGATGAAGATAAATTGGATGATTGGAAAAGACAATTTTAAAGTTTCCCATGGATAATCCTGTACGATTACAAAGAAATTAAACAGATAGTTCTAGATGACCTCACAATCATATTGTACAATATGTTTACAAAATTTGAATAGTTTTCCTGAATAATTATTTTCATCATACTGGATGGATTTAATTTCTGAACTATTCATACTATACCAACTCATATCATACCATTCAAATAGATACAGGACAACTTAAATTTTTAGGGTTTTTTAAAGACCAATACTTAACTAATTTTTGAAAAATCTCTTTGAATAAGGAGAGAGGAGTGGTTGAACGTTGAAGGTATTATACGAGATAAGAATTCTTGAGAGCTATTAGGTGAGAGAGGAAGATGATGGTGAGGTTGATCATGTGGGAGAAGTAGTGATAGGGGTTCACACGATTTCTTTAATCTTGCTTACACCTTGGTTTCACCTGTGGCCTAGAGAGTACTTGATGTTTTTCTTTAGAGAGAGGCTTTTTAGTCAAGTCCTCTAGCTTTTTTGCCTTCTCCAGAGGGAGAAAAAGGAGTTGTGGTTCTTTGCCTTCTCTCCGAGGGAGAAAATGGAGCTGAGGATCTTTACCTTCTCCAGAAGGGAGACAAGGAATGAAGGTTCGTAGCCATTACTAGGATGATGATATAACTTCTAGCACTCCACCGCACCAGTGTTGGTGGAAATAATTTATGTAATGGATTCTCCATCTTATAGTGGGGGTAAAAGGAGAGACATTTAGCTTAGTGCAATACCCAAAGTGGAGGACTCAGAGGAGTGGATGTAGGTCAAGATTAACCAAACCATTATAAAAATTTATGGTGACCTTTTTCCTTTTTGTGTTTACTTTTTTATGATTTTATTTTTAATTTTATCTGCAAGTTGAATTTACTGCATGAATTTTAATATTCACTTTCTTACAAAAAGAACAACTTGCATGTTTTGAAAAAGTATCTTAAATTCTTAATTTCTTATGCACCTTTTTAAGTATTTATTTTCAATTAGTTTTAACATTATTTTCTAAAAAATGATTATTACATTAGTATTATTGTTGAGTAAATATTAAATTACCAATTAACTCCCCCCCCCCCCCTTTTGTGCATCTCATTAAAGTTCATTGAGGACTCGCAAGCTCCTCAAACTTTTAAGTGGTATCAGAGCAGTTCTTGAAATTTAGATTTTAAAATCTTCAAGTATAGGTTTGGTGTATTTTGGTAATAAAAATACTATTGAAGGTTATTCCATAACTAGTTCTCCTTTGTTTGTAAACAACCTGTTAAATTTCTTAAAGATTTGCATGTCTACAATTTTACAATACATTGACTATAGGATCTGGCATATTATTCAAACTGGTCATTCACCTCCCTCTTATGTAGTTAATGGTATCAAGATTGATATTCTCTTTATTGAATGAAGTTATGAGGATAGATAACTTGCATAACTAAATGCTAAATATTTAAATTATTTTTTCTATGGTTTAAAATATGAGGATTTATGCGAGTATATACTATACTATGGGGAAGGAGATTTGGGGTAGACTGTGCATTACATATGGGGGAACTAGTGAAGTGAAATAGTCTACGCTAAACATTTTACTGCATGACTATAAAATATTAAGCATGAAACATAACTAGATTGTGTCTGAAATATACACTAAGTTTACCCAAATAGTGACAACCTTACATGCTTTATGTACAAAACTTTATAATTTTAAAAAAGTCAATAACATTTTATGTTGCCTACCTAGTTCTTATGATGCTAAAGTTACTACTATTTATGAGGCAAGGAACTTAAACATGTACTTAATTGATAATTTTCTTGGGTCACTCAATACCCATGAGGGCATCATGAGACAAATACTAAATGGTGCAAGTCAAAAGAAGAAAGAGAAAACCATGGCTCTTAAATAAAATGATTCAAATAGTTATAGTTCTATAGCGGAGGAGACTGATAAAATTGTGTTAATGACCCTCCAGTTCAAAAGCTTTTTAAAGAGGAAGCACAGGCATCATCAACAATAGCTGAGCAAAGGTAAAAGCCAAGAAAATTTTAATGTGACATCTAATAGAATATGTTTTAAATGAAAGAAACCTGGACATCTCCAAATAGATTGTCTCAACTTAAAGAGTCACCCAATTAGTGAGAAAGGTGAGGAGAAGGCAAAATTCAGGAAGGGGAAGAACAAGACACATAAGGCATTTTGGCTGACTCTACATCAGAATCATCTGAACCAAAAGCAGAGGAGAAAACAAACTTGTGTCTTATGGCTAACAATAATAATGATCAATAAGATAATTATGAGGTTTGTCAAATTTTCTATGATGAATTATTTATTATTTCAATAATAATTCATGATTCGTGTAAGAAACATAAGATAATGTATGCTAACTTAAATACTAAATTTTCTAATTTGTAAAAAGAGCATGATAGTCTAATTATCAAGCATTCATATTTAGATAATGATCACATAACTTTACTTGATGAATAATATGCAATAAATAAGAAGCATATTGATTTATCTAGTGAATATGATTCCTTGAAAATATCACATATTGAACTAGAAAATTCATTTAAGAAACTAGAGGTATGTACAACAAAGGCAAATGATAGTGAGCATGCATTAAAAATATAATTATCTATTATAGAAAGTGAAAATAAATTCTTACATGAAAATACAAAAGCAATTCAAAACCATAAACTATTGCCAACTATAACACAATGGAAAAAATCATTAACACAACATTTATTATTTACCATTAGGAGGAGGCACATCCCCCAACATAGAATAATAAATCCATTCCTTAGAGTTAGGTGTCATTTGTGTGGTAAGCTAGGTCATATAGCCCGCACTTGTACTATTCACTATAGGACGCATCTAGTGTGGAGGGCAAAATTACTTGCATCATAGTATAGCATGAAATTATCTAATTCATCATTGCATAATGTAGAACCCAAACTCACTTGGGCTCCTAAAACTAATATTTAATTTACTTTTTACGGGTGCTCTCATGAAAGACCTAGTAAGAGTATGTGGTACTAGATAGTGGATGCTCAGGATAATGATAGGTGAATTAAAGTGGTTCATCACACTGGAGGCAAGGTTAGAAGGAAAGGTAACACTGAGAGACAACACCACTAAAAAAGTGGTTGGCTCAGGTGTAATTGGCAATTCTAACAAGTTTATTATTAAAAATGTTATATTAGTTGACGGCCTTAAGAATAATCTACTTAGCATTAGCCAATTATGTGACAATGGTTTTGTCATAAAGTTTCTTTACATAAAATGCATGATTAACTTAAACAAAAAAAATTTTTAGAAAGAAAAAAGAATGAAAATATATATATATATGCTTGATTTGAACTACATTCAATGTTCGAATTCCCCATATTGGAAAATTATTATTGATGATTCCTAGCATTGGTATAAGAGACTATGTCATACAAGCATGAAAACTCTTAGGAATATTACCCAAAAAGAACTAATTAGAGGCATCCTTAAATTAGATTTTATTAAGGACCACATATGTGATGCCTACCAACTTTTAAAATAAGTCAAGTCTTCATTTCATTCAATTAAGGACATCAATACCTATAGGCCACTAGAAATTCTTCATATGGATCTTGTTGAACCAATTAGTATAGCCAACATGGAGGGAAGACATTTAGATTTGTAACCATAGATCACTATTCTAGATTCACTTGGGTTAGATTCATAGAATAAAAGAGTGAATCTTTTAAGGAATTTAGAAAATTCTCAACATTGATGCAAAGAAAATTACTTTGTTAAACTTTAACCATTCATAGTGATCATGCTAAAGAATTTGAGAATGATAGGTTTGAATCTTTTTGTTAAGAGATAGGCATAGAACATAAATGCTCTGCCTTTGGGACCCCCAGCATAATGGAATAGCTGAGAGGAAAAGTAAAAGTCTTGTAGAAGTTGTTAAGGTCATGCTAGCTGAATATTCTCTCCCTGGATAATTTTGGGCAGAAGTAGTGAATATTTTTAATTATGTTTTAAATAGGATGAATGTTAGATCTAAATTAAATAAAACAACTTACGATCTCTTTAATGTTAGGACACCCAACCTTTCTTACTTACACATTTTTGGGTGTAAATGCTTTATTTTAATCAATAGAAAATCACCCTTAGAAAAATTTGATCCCATGTTTGATGGGGTCTTCTTTGGTTATTTAGTTATAGGAAAGGCTAATATAATCTTCAATAAATGGGCCTTGGTAGTATAATAGTCTACCCATGTGGTATTTGATGAATCAGATAAGACTGCTAAATTTATACCAGAAGAAGTAGTAGAGTTCATTTAGGGAATAGAAACCATTCACCTAATAAATATAATAGAACCTCAGGTGCTCTGCCTAAAAATTTAAATACTCATCCTGTCACACTAACAAACTGATCTTAGGAGACAATTTTAAAGGTGTTAGAACTAGTCATGGACTTAAGATGGAGGTCATCCATTCTACATTCATCTCCTAGATATAACCCACCAATATAGATCAAGACTTAGATAAGGAATTCTAGATCCTAGGAATATAAAAGAAATGGAATCAATTTGCTTGAAATTATGTATGGGAGCTAGTTAAAAGATTAAAGGAGTAGAGTATTGTTGAAACAAAGTGGGTGCTCAAAAATTAAATAAATGAGTCTAGAATTTTAGAAACAAATAAGGCTATATTGCTAATTAGGGGTACAATCAAATTGAAGGAATAGTCTTTGAGTAATCATTTTCCTCTGTAGCTAAACTTGAATCCATAAGGGTGCTATTAGATTTTGTTTGATTTAAGGGATTTAAATTTTATCGATTAGAAATTAAGAGTGCCTTTTAAATTAAGGTAATTAAAAAAGATGTGTATGTTGAGAAACCCCCAGGCTTTGAAAATTCACAATTTCGCAATTATGTATTTAAGTTAAAGGGGCATTATATAGATTAAAACAAGCATTTAGAGCATGGTATGATAGACTAATCACATTTCTTCTTGATAGAGACTATGTTAAGGGTAGTGTAGAAACCACCCTATTTATCAAAAAAGTAAGAGAAGAGCTACTCATTGTTCAAATATATATTGATGATATATTATTTGGATCTTCAGATAAAAACCTATGTGAAGAATTTTCAAAAATAAAGAGTAAAGAGTTTGAAATGAGCATATTAAGAGATCTCAATTATTTTCATGGATTTAGTGTGAAGCATAGGGATGATGGAACCTTCCTTCACCAATTTAAGTACATCAATGACATCCTTAAGAAATATGAAATGGATAATGCTAAGGAAAAAAACACTCCCATGGGCTTTATCATCCAGTTTAATAAGTACCTAGCTAGGAAGTCAATAGATCAAAAAAAATACAGAGTGATAATTGGATCGCTTCTCTGTTGGACTATAGTAGACCTTATATGATATTTAGTGTATGTCTCTGTGGTAGATTTTAGGATGATCTAAAGGAAACTATTCTTATTGCTCTTAACAGAATGTTTAGATATCTTCTAGGAACCCATAACTTAGGTATCTATAGACTAGACATAACTCATCTTTTGAAATCATAAGATATTTTTATTCTGACTTTATAGGATAAAGGGTATATAGGAAAAGTACATCAGGAACTTATTAGTTTATTGGCCAATCATTTGTTTCCTAGTCTAGTAGAAAGCAAATTTTGATAGCTCTATCCACCAGTGAGGTGAAATATAATAATGTAGGAAGCTATATTGCCCAAGTCTTATAGTTAAATCAATAAATCTTCGATATTGGACTACCTGTATATACCATTTCTATCATGTGTGAAAATACTGGTGCCATATATTTATTTAAAAATCCAATTTAACACTCCTGCAAAGATCATATTGACATTAGGCATCACTTTATAAGAGATCATATAGCCAAATAAGATATAGAATTATATCATATAGCTACTAGAGACCAATTGGGATACATATTTACTAAACCTCTAGCCTATGACATATTTAGCACCTTAAGGACTAGATTAGGTGTTATAAACATCCATGCCTGATTCAGGATGAATCTAAAATTTTCCTATCTGTTGAAATTAACCATTACTTTGTGTACTACAAGTTTATGTCATTTTAAAACTTCTATGTTTATTTTTTGTATTTTATTTTATTTTATTTTATTTTATTTTTAAATAGTAGATTTTATGGTTTATGGTTTAGGGTTTAAACCCTAAAACTTATCATCACATACTTATCACTGGAGAAAAAAAAACTATCCATATTGTGCTATATGATTCAACTTTGTATTATAAAATCTACACATCCCACACAAGCCTCTTCCATTAGATTAGATAAATGGTTAAGATAAAATTCATTATTAGATATAATACCATATTATCTTCCTTTCATACTATATAATACATGTGTAATAAACTATTTAGATAAAGTATATTGCATACCTAATCTAAGCATTATGTTTGTGTTTTGATAATAACAAAAATTATTGTGTCTGATACTACTTTCCACTGGTTCTATGATATTATCTTTTATTCTGTGTACTAAAATTTTAAGAATTCAATCAACTGTTCACTTGTAATTCTGATCAGCTCAAGGCTAGATATACTAGGATTTAAGTATATTATTTTTAATTCATTCTATATTTTTTCCTTTCCTGAGCCAAATATTGTATTCGGGTGGATATCTTTGATAAGCAACCTTGCACATACATAGGGAGAAAGAGAAAAACGTTTTTGAGAGAGTTTTTTTTTTTTAATTTTTTAATTTATACTATATGATTTTGTTGGATGACTATGGCACCCCAAGAGGGGGGTGAATTGGGACTTTTAAAGTTTTTATTAAAAGAACAAAATTAAAATTATTTTAAAACTATTTTGAAAATAATAATAAATCACACAATTTTTATGAAAATGATAAAGAAAAATAAATGCAAGAAATGAAAATAAGAGGTACAATATTTTTACATGGTTCGACCCAGATTCCAATCCGATCTACGTCGACGCTAGCAAACTCTCAGGCTAGAATTCACTAATCCCAGGTTTGCTTTACAAACCTCACTTCTCTAAACTAAAGAAGTTCTTTACAACCTAAGTACTCTCTTACATGGGCTAGTACAACCCAGTCTAATTACAATTAAAACTTCACTAAGAAAAATGACTTAGATCAAGAAAATGAAAATTATAATTTGATGTAAATAATACGAGCTCAGATTATCTTGCAATAAAATTTCAACAATATTTGAGATGATCTGACAAATTAATTTTAATCATCTCACTACTTGCAAATGAAAATTTAAATTTTCTCACATTAAGATAGATTTATATTTTGTTTAAAATAAAAATATTGTTTTAAATAAAAATATATTTTTGCTAATTTAAACTTTAACTCTTCAAATAAAATAAAATAAATTAGATTATAAATATAAAAATTTGCACCTTAAAGAAAAAAAAAATACTTGCTTTGCTAAACTTTATGGAATTAAAAGATGTAATATAGAAAACTTTAATATAAAACTTCCAACAAGTATTTCACCAAAAAATAAATATTTTCAAGAGAGAAATATATGATGATAGTTAAAAAAACAGTAAGTACAGATGTAGTGAAGGAAAGCAAACTCAAGAACTCTAAGAAATGTTACTCGATTTTGTGTGTTGAAGCTTTCCAACCAAGAATTTGATCTTGCAAATAAAAAGAGCACTTGGAATAAAAATCAAAATTTCGCCTCTCAATATTTAGCATGTAAAGAAGAAAGGAATAATAGAAGAATTGCTGGAAATTTTTCTATTTTTGAGCAGCCCTTACATGAAGAAAAAGAGAGATATTTAAAGGGAAAGGGTAATTAAAGCCAAATTTTAATAAAACTATTAAACTAATATTAATTTATCAACTAATAATATTATATTTGATCAAAAACTCATTTATATTAAATATATATAAAATTCAAATGGCTATAAAATGGCTAGCCACATCGAAAAGTCAAAAAGTCTTCATATACATCCAAAATTGGGCAAAAATGGCTACCGTAGATTATATTTAAATTATATATTGTTTGGAAATTTATTATAAATTCAAATGAAATCCAAATGAGTCATATAACCTATTAATTTTTATCTAAAGAATCCAAAAAATCTCATGAAATAAAAACTAGACCAAGTTTCTGTCAAAATAATATCATATTTAGTAAAATAAAAACTCATGCACATGTTTATAAATTTAAGGATATATTGAATATTAATATAATAATATGAAGTAATTTATATAGAACTAATCATACATAAATAAATTGATATGAAATAAGTCAATTTAAATAATAAACATTTTACCATATAAGCTTATTACCTTTAATTCCCTAATTATATAACTTTCCATATTTGATAATAATTATGTAATCAATGAAGGTTATAGAATTTATTTCATGAAGAAATCTTATAGATTTCTATATCAAGATTAATATATAATTAAGAAATATTTATATTATGAGCAAATCTAATAATGAAAGTAAATATTAATGGACCACTATTATAGTTTTATAATAAAATAAAGTCCTTCAAGTTATCCAACTTGGTTCATCTTAATCTCAACATTTGATTGAACTTGAGTTGTGTAATGTAAATTCCATAAGTAATTATTATGCACATCATTACACCTAAAATACTTAGCACACAAATTAGAGCATCCAAGCATATGTTTGTTATCATCAAAATCTCCAAAATAGGTCATGAGGTAGATAATATCAACAGATTTTTCTTCATATTGTATAATACTTATATCGTACTATATCCTTTTAATTCGTATCGTACTATCTATTGTGCTTTGTCAAACCCTAGTCACCAAAGTTAAGGAAGATTCTAATTTTGTACTTATCATACTGTATGATTTAGATTGTATTGTATGCCCTCATTAAAATCTTTCTTAATTAATCTTATGATATCGAGATAATTATTATTAATCATATTATGCATCGCACTGTACAATTACCCGTGTACAAAAATTTTCATCCCTTGGATCCTTCTAAACAAAATTCATGATTTTATACTGATCGTACTATATAATATCCATAGTGCTGGACAATCACCAGTGTATGAAGTTGGCCATCCGAAGGATTATCCCAAATAAATAGAAGGAATTTCTTCATATCGTACCATATGATTATTGATCATAATTTATGTTGTATTTTAAAAGTTTAACTATTCATCTGAATGATCTTATTGGATGACTCTAAATTTAACTTATTGTACCATATGATACATCTATCGTGCTGTATGAATAGAAGATAGATGGCTTAGAAATTAAGGTTTTTTTAATCCCTCTATTTAAGGATCTCTAATACTCTTTTTAAATATCTTTGGTGACTTAGTCTTCTTGAGAGGGAGCTTGAGGGAGAGAACAAGGAGAGCTTGGTGAGAGAAGAGAGAGAGATTTTGTGAGGGAGAAGCTGTGATGGGATTCACAAGGTTGCTCTAGGAAAGAATTTTGTCTAATACTTACAAGTGTCTACCTAGAATCGTTGTGGAGCCAAAGAAGAAGTACTTCATCAAAGATCATGGTTCTCTAACCATTACTTGGAAGGTGAAAATAGATTTGTTGTTCTCTAACCATCACCAGGAGGGTAAAAATAGAGTCAAGTTTATTTGCTTGTAAAAGAGTCTTAGTTCTGTACCATTCTAGGGAGGTGAAAAAACATTTGTACAGGCTTCTCCACCTTATTATGGGAGCAAAATGAGAATCACTTCTATTTAGTGGAATACATAGAGAGGGAGTCTCCAAGGAGTAGACATAGGCTAGGTTGACCGAACCACTAGAAATTTTGGTGCGTTCTTTTGATTTATTTTTCTGCATTTTAATTTCTACACCTTTCTGTGATTTGATCTATGGTCAAAATAACAATTTTTTTATTATTATAAAATTATTTCTATTTCTACTTTAAGAGGTTTAAAATTATTGTTTGATTAAGAAATTTTTAAAATAACCAATTCACTCCCGCTCTTGGTTAGCCTCGAGACTAGTTCTTTACGGTTTAACCACCCTTATAAACTTTTAAGTAGTATCAGTGCAAAGTTCAAAAGATCAAGTTTTAGAAAACTTTTGAATTAAGATCCATGGCTAACTTTGGTAATTGCAACATGGCATAAGGTTATTCAATTACTCAAGCTCCTCTATTTGAAAATATACCTTTTGATTTTTATAAAACTTGCATGTCCACTTTTTAACAATCAATTAATTATTGCATGTGGATGCTTGTTCAGGATGGTTATTCTATACCTTCACAATTAGTAAATGATATTAAAATTTAAATCCCTAATTTTAAATATACAACTAATGATAAAGATTTAGCCCAACTGAATGCTAAATGCCTAAACTATTTCTTTTGTGTTATGAAATATAAAGATTACATATGTGTATCTACCTGTAAAGTTCAACAACATAGGTCAAATTTTCTGCTACATGAATATGAACTCTTTTGTGTGAGACCTAGTGAATCCATATCTAAAATGTACACTAAGTTTACATAAATCATCACATCCCTGCATGCTTTAGGTAAGGAATTATCAAATTTTTAAAAAGTAAATAACATTCTATGATGTTTACCTTCTTCCTAAGATGCAAAAATTACTATGATTATGGAATCCAAGGATTTGAATGTTTATTCTATTAATAATTTACATTGATCACTCAATTCCTATGAGCAAGGAGTATACCCAAGACAACCTGATGTATTAAAAAGAAAGAAGGAGAAAATTATGGCATTTAAGGTTAGTGATTCAGACAGTTCTTTTGAGGGAGAAGATGAAGAAATTGCACTAACGACTCGACAGTTCAAAATCTTTCTAAGGAAAAATCATAAGCGTCATCAGCAATGGAATAAAGGTAATAATTATAGAAATTCTAAAGCTTCTAATGATATTGATTATCATGAATGTAGAAAACCAAGGCTCGTTAAAACTGATTGCCCAACTCATAAAGGCCACCAAAGCAAGGAGAATGATGAAGAAAAAGTTAAGTTTCATAAGGACAAACAAAAATCTGAGAAAGCTTTATTAGCATACTCTACTTTAGATTCTTCTAGAATAGAAGCAGAAGAGGAAGTGAAAAAATTGTGCTTAATGACAAATAGCTATCTTGATTAGTCTGATCATGATGAGGTATGTCAATTTTCATACAATGAATTACTTGCTGTTTCAAAAGAAATTCATGATTCTTATAGGAAACTGAAAAAGAAGCACGCTAGCTTAAAATTTGAATGATCAGTTGTGCAAAAGAAAATGAAATGCTTAGAAAATATGGTTCTAATATTGATAAGGATCATATGACTTTGTTGGATTAGTTTGATGAATTGAATAAGAAATATTCTGCTTTATCTAAAACACATGAGTCTTTGAAAGTATTGTATCTTGATTTAGAAAGTCATTTAAAGAGTTAGAAGCTTATGTTAACATTTTAGATCTTAGTTAGCACGCATTAAAAATTGAAATTTCTACTCTTGAAAGTGCTAATGAAACATTGTTAGAAAACGTAAAGGCCTTTCAAAATATACCTATTTCTAAGCACTCATGTCATGCATCTCATAAACCTAGGAATAGGAATAATTACTAACATAAGTTTGTTAACCCTTTTTCTAATGTTAGATGTTCTTCATATGGCATGTTAGGACATATTAGACACACTTGCAATATTCATTATAGAATACATTGGGTGTGAAAACCAAAGCTGTAACAAACACAGTGTGACATACATTCTGATGATCTATCCAAATTTAAAAAGGTTCCAAAACTTAGTTGGGCTCTTAAAATTGTTCTTCCATAATCTTTAGATTTTTGGGCTCTCATAAAAGACCCAGTAGGAGCATGTTGTTTTTGGGCCTGATATTATTTTCCTATCACTTAAAATTAGCCATTTATGAGCTTCTCAATGTCTGTGTTTTTGTCTTGTGATTTTTCATGATTTTATTTTTGTTTCATGTTCTTGTTCTTTTGGTTTTATTATTATTATTCTTTATGATTGTGTCATGTTCATCACATAAACCATCTTACTGAATTACACCGTCTATTCTGAAATTAAAAAAATTTCTAATCACACTATACAAACCAGTTTCGTACTGTATGATCTACATAACACTGCTTAGATCGTAGCCCTTAGCTTGATGAACCATCCAAATTGCTTAAATCATCAAAAAATATTATGTAAGAACACCTCTTCATACTGTATAATCCATGTGTCAACTCTGGTTGGGATGAATTGAATTCAAAACTGTATAATATTTATTACTGATTATACTATATTATATATATATATATATCCATTTGTGCTATATGAACCTTTTTGTCAACAATCAAATTGCTTGACTCTTTGGGATGAGATCCAAGTCTCTAATTATTATGTATATTTTCTTATCATATTGTACGATCAGACACAACTTTTTGATGAATCGTATTGCTGAAATAATTGCATATGATTGTGTTGTATGATTTCACAATTATATTGTATGATATACAACAACAACAACAACAACATCAAACCTTTATCCTACTATGTGGGGTTGGCTAAATTATACGGTATGATATATTTATTTTTTATTTAAAGAGTTGACCCCCTTTCAAAATTTTTCAACCTATCTTAAGATCCCTCCTTTTCACATGCCAGTATTTGCATTGACCAGTAGGAAAGGTAGTCCTCAAACCCTGGGGGGCTATCTTCTCTCAGAGCAATGCAGACAAGTATTTTCTAATAACTTTTGATGAAGCCTCTTATAAAAAGTATAAGGAAGCCCAAATCATGCCCTCTAGACTTCTGAATCAACAGACTCATAGCTTCCCTGTAATGAACTTTCTCAACTCAACTACACTTCAATTTCTGCTAACTTTGTCCCATCCCTTCCATTCTGAAATCCTTTATGAATTTCTTGCAAAACTTAGGATTAGTGAGGATGCTACAGTTATGACCTCCCAAGTGTGCTGCCAAAATATATAAATAACCTAGGAAGATATAGAAATCCACCATCAACTAAACACCAAAGGGAATAGACCTCTAGCCATATCTTCTAGATCTAATTTTAATTGGAGTGATGTGAACCTTCTACTAAGAAATTTTGTCCTTAATTTTCACCGACCTTTGATTCAGACCCTTAACCAAAATGGCAGGGTTATCTATTATGTTCTGAGAACTTCAGTCATACCTAAAGCTATAGTCCAAATAAATATGAGTCCCTTACTTTCAATTGTTACCTATTTCATCGTGTTAAATACCCAAATAGATGAAGCTCAAATTCTAATTGACTACATCCAAAATCTCACTTGTATTTGACTCCTAGATACTAGGAGAAAGTAGAATATTATCTTATGACATGTGATAGGATAAATCCTGAATAAAAAAATACAACATCACAAATCCTACACCTCATTATCACATTCCAATCTTCTTTTTGGATGCCTTTTTTTTAATGCCATTTCATAGGGATCAAGAGCCTAAAGTCCCTCTCTTTGATGATGAAGGAGAAGCTACCCCTTCAAATGATCTTACACCTACATCATCTCCTCACCACTACCAATAAGAGGAGATGATTAAGAGATTTGATAGATTGGATGCTCTCTTAGATCAATACCAGATCAAATATGATAATTATATGGGTTTGTTCAGGGAGTAGTTTGGACATATTCAACATCAGTTCACCACAATCCAGCAGCAATATGATTATTTTATCCAATTCATCCAACCACCTCCACCTCCACCTTCTGATCAGGATCCATCACTGTACAAGTTTCTTTTATTTTAATAGTGATTATACTGATTACTTTTAAGTCTATGCATGTATGTTTGTATGTTGTTTTAAAATGGAATTTTTCTTTTGAGTCCTTTTATGCAATTTTTCTTTCTTAAAAAAATGGTTTTTTCTTCTAAATGGTATTTCCCTCTAATTTCTTTATACTCGTAGATCTTGTTTCGGTGCTCTTTGCTTTATAAATTAGTAGTCAACCAAATTAATGTTTTTTTGTTGATAGTAGTGTATGACTTATATCATACTATAGAAAGTAGCTTATATTGTACGAATGAAACCAAACTATATGAAACAACTCATACTATACAAATGAAATCATATTGTACGAATAAACTCATATTGTATGATTTAGATTGTACTGAATGACTTGACTTGACTTGAACTGTGCTTTTATTTGAATGTGTTAACATACCTCTACTCTTACTTAAAAGGTTTAAATATGTAATATCTAACAGTTTTAAAATAACAGGATCGAAATTCATGAATTTACTTATCTTGTTTTAGTTTCTTTGCCTGATAATTTCTTGTGAATGCTTAAAACTCTAAATCAAATTAGAATTAAGATGGTTAAAATGAAATCTTTTTCACAATTCTACAAGTTTTTTTATCATGGATATAATCTGCAAATTTGATGAATGAGTTTTTTTTTTTATATCATGCTTGTATTCATAATAGAAATGCTCAAGTTTGCTTTGTAGATTACTCCTCCTTATATAAGAGAGTGAGTTATTTTTCTCTTCTATTTGGAAGACAATCGTACAACTAAAATTCTTTGAGATTTAGAAAGGAAGCAATTTGCAAAAAATTCAAAAGAGGCAAAAAATGAGCCAAAAATTAAAAGACGTGCAATGACGCCAAAAGTAAAATATGCATTATGTGTATAAAAATAAAAGATGTGCAATGTTCACATAAAACTATTAAAAGAGGTACAAAATGAGTCCGACCTAAATTAGCTTCACTTTATGGTAAATCTTTAAGTCTTAGAAAATTTTGATGTTTCATAATATGTTTAATACTTGATTCTAAAAAATTTTAGTTCTTCATTCATAACTTTTATATTATTATTTTATTTGATATATTTTATGCTAGCAGACTTAAAAGACTAAGTTTCTCTCTCTAATTGTAATCCTTGAATTAGATTTTTTTAATTTAAAAATAGGATTTTAACCTGTGAAGTTGGTAAGTTGGATGTGCAAACTCTAGAATCTAAATCCTTTAGTTGCAAGATAGTCAATGCTTCTCTTATTTATCCTTTTTGTGTGTAGAGTAAGTTTATTACATTTTATAAATGCCCATGCAAGCTAATAAAGGTGTGATATTTTGAGTTCTTAATATGTTTGTATCTATTTATTTCTTAGTTATGTTTCTGTTTCTATTTATGTTCCTGGTATGTTTCTTTTTTTTCTTTCTACCTATTGTTTCCCTCATTTTATGATGTCAAAAGGGAAGTAGTATTTTATTGTTTTTTGTTTTTTGTTATTTTTGATGTTGTTTCTTTTTACACTCCCTTTTTTACACTCTTTTTATTTAAAATTAATTTTCATCAAATGGGGTGACTTGTTTGTTGATTCTCTTTATTTTGTATTTTTATCCTTTATAAGGGGGGAATTTAGAAGGAAGCAGATTTTTGAAAATACCTAAACAACAATATTTTCAATCATAAAAAAGGAGGAGATTATTACATATCTGATCTAAGCACTAAATTTTGATGATAATAAATAGTATTGTGTCTAATAATGCTTTCTACTGGTTATGTTATATTGTGTTTTATTCTGTGTGAACTATTGTTTTAGAAATTCATTCCACCGTTCAATTACAATTCTGATCAGTTTAAGGCTGGATAGACTAGGATTTCAATATGTTATTTTAATTTTATTTTATAATTTTTCCTTTCTCAAGTCATATCTTGCATTTGGGTGGATATCATTGCTAAGCAACCTTGTACACACACAGGGAGAGAAATGAAAATGTTTTTGAGTGAGTTTTTTTTTTCTTTTTTGTAATTTGTACTATATGATTTGTCTTCATATTGTATGATATGTGTATCATACTATACACTTTTAATTCATATTGTACGATTTCTTGTGATCTATCAAACCCTAGCCACCAAAGCTAAGGAAGATTCTAATTATGTATTGATCATACAATACGATTTAGACTGTACTGTACATCTGAATTAAAATGTTTCTTAATTAATCTCGTGATATCAGGATAATTATTGGGATTAATCATACTATATAAAATAGTTTGTACTATATGATTACTCATGTATGAAATTTTTTTTCCCTTGGATTATACCAAACAAAATCCATAATTTTGTACTAATCGTACCATACAAAGTTCATAGTGTTGGACAATTACCCATGAACAAAGTTGGTCGTCCCAAGGATCATTCCAAACAAATTGAAGGAATTTCTTCATATCGTACCATATGATTATTTGTCGTATTGTATGATGTATTATAAAAGTTGAATAATTCATCTGAATGATCATGCTCAATGACTCTAAGTTGAACTGATTGTACCGTACGATACATATATCGTACTGTATGGATAAAAGAGTGGCTTAGAAATTAGCATTTTTTTAAGCCCTCAATTTAAGAATCTCTAATGCTCTTATTATATATCTTTAGATACTTATTCTTCTTAAGAGGAAGCTTGAGCTGAATATCTGCATTTGTATTAACAAAAGAAAGTAAAACTAGTTACAAGTAAACCATCACCAAACCCGTATACCCTATCACTCTCTTCCCTCAACAAAGACAACAATGTTGAGGGAAACTCAGGATTATTCACTTCTTTAAACACAAAACTATCAACTATGGCAAACTTAGAACAACAATCAGCCGGCCGATTGCTATTCCTATTAATATGCTGAAAAAGAACCTGTTTGAAATTCATCAGGAAAGAGAGGTCCGGCCCGTCCACCTTGTGATGGATTTTATTCTGACGATCCCCCAAGTGTTGCATCCATTGAATAGCAGCAATACAGTCACCTTCAATGATAATCCCGTCAAGCTCCATCATCCAGTCCTCCAAAATGTTATGGATAGGCTCGGCAGCCAAAATTTTAGCATGAAGAGCATCCCAGTGTTCAATTCTTTGTCCAGCAGCAACAATAAGGGAGCCTTCATAGTTACGAGCAACAATGCTAAGTCCAGCCTGATAATTCAGCTTAACAGATGCATCAATTTTGAACTTAATCCAACTTGAGGGGGGGGGGGGAGGGGGCACCATAGTTATGAGGAGGAATCCCGAAGGCTGAATAATTCTCCATTGCTCCAGAATTGGTGTTCTACACGGTCTTAGAGAAAGCAATAACGTTGTGGCAGCAATTACGTTGGGGGATTGATACGACCTTCCATGCCGCATATCATTACGAGCACGCCAAAGCTGATAAACCACATAACAATAGATGCGTCCAATGCCCGGGTTCTTATTTACACAATCACCAAGCTTCCTGAGAAGCTCCTCCAGGGAGTTGACACAAGGAATGCCAAATCCCCACTTACCCAGAATTGAAATCACCTGTCTCAACTTATTACATTGGGTAATACAGTGATCCAAAGTCTCCTCCTCATTGCAGCCCCAAGGGCATAACATGGACTCAGATAATCCCCTGTGGAACATCTAGGAATTATTCGGGATAGCTTTCTTAAGGACCCTCCACCAGAAAAAAATTTCACGAGGGTGGAGCTTCAACTTATCAAACCAGACAAACGGATATTCTCCAATGTCGATAGAAGCCCTGTATGCCATAGCAGTTATAGACAAACTAGAACGGGAATAGAAGAATTCAAAACTATCCACGCCATTACCATTATTAGTCATTATAGCCTTAATCCTCTGACCCAGGATCTTCCCAAAACAATCTTCCACCACCTTTATATCCCACTGTAATGAGCTATCCAACAAAGAGCTAACATTAACATTATCCACCATCTCCATATTAACAAAGGTCGGCCAGTTGGCAATCTTCCGATCCAGAATCCACAAATCATTGAGGACATTAATAGACTGTCCATCACCAATCTTCCACCTAATGATTGGACGAAGATCTTTTGCACCATCCTGGATTATCTTCCGGGTAATATAGACCTTAAACTCTGTAACACTGCACCAAACATCACTAGCATACTTGGCAACAAGTACCTTATTCAATAGGGATTCAGGATTCTGAACCATATCCCAAGCCAGACGTGCTCTAAGAGCACTCTGCCATTTCTCTAAACAATAGAACCCCAATCCTCCCTGATTTCTGGGCTGACATAACTCCTTCCACGCTACATAATGCATCCCTATACTATTAGAGTCCTTTTGCCACATAAACTTCCTGGCAAGCTTTTCAATAGAGTGTAGAATGCTCTTAGGAACCATAGTATGTGTAATAAGATACAATGGCACAGTTAATAGCGGGTCCTAATCAACAACGCTCTGACAACAAAGGATAAATGCTTTTTCCCCCACAAATTGATCTTATAATGAGCATTCTTAATTACTTTACCAAAATCAGCAGCTTTGGGCTTATACATCATCAATGGCAATCCAAGGTACTCAAGGGAGGTCACCTTTCTAAAGCCAACCACTTTGGCAACCATATTCTTCCTCCATATAGGACATTTACTATTGAACAAGATGGCAGACTTGCCTCCATTAATCTTCTGACCCGTCCATCCATAATATGCTTCAAGCAATCTCAAAATAAGGATTGCATTATTTCTGTTAGCTTCAGCAAACACCAGAATATCATCAGCGTACAATAAGTGGGATATCCTTTCCGAGTGTCTAGAAATCTGTATGCCAAGCTGCCCTCCCCTCGACTTAAAAGCTTTAGTTAACAGCTCGGAACAAGGAATGAACAAGTAAGGGGACAAGGGACATCCTTGTCTTAAGCCGCTCCTTGCACATATCCATTGGGTCCTTCTCCCATTAATCAGGAGAGTAAATTTTGGTTTGGTGATACACTTAATCACCCAACAGATAAACATGTGCTTGAATCCCATCAATTCCATACCTTTCTCCAAAGTTTCCCACGTCATACAATCGTACGCTTGCTCCATATCAACTTTCAACGCCATCAATCCAGATTTCTGAGTCGAGCATTTGAATTTACATATAATCTCCTGTGCAAGCAATCCATGACCACAAGAGCACCGGTTTCAACCGGTTGATCATCACTTTGGCCACAATCTTATAAAAAGATTGACAAAGGCTGATAGGTCTAAACTTGGAAGGAGAATTGGCATTATCAATCTTCGGGATAAGCACCACAAGAGTTTTCTTCCAGCTATCACACATAGAGTTATTAGTAAAAAAATAAAGAATAGCACGCACCACATCACCTTTGATGATCTCCCAGTAGAACTTCAAGAAGGAAGAATTGATGCCATCAATGCCCGGGGATCTGTTACTGCCCAGGCTAAAGACAGCATGCTTAACCTCCTATTTTGTGACCTCCGCTTCTAGCGCAGCATTCATATATTCAGGGATCTTATCTTCCTGCGAGAATTCTAGCCAATTCATCACAGATATCTGCCGCTCTTTCCATTTCGACACAAAGAAATGCCAAAATTCTTCCTAAATGAGTTTCGGGTCATTAACACATTCACCATTCTATTTTTTAATTTCCAAGATTCTATTACCCCGTCTACGAGCCGAAGCATTGGAGTGAAAAAAATGGGAGTTGGCATCCCCTTCCTCAATCCACTTTGTTTTAGCTCTTTGTCTCCACAACGTCGCCAACCTTGCCAACGTGGAATTAAGCTCCCCAGCCTTTCTACGCAGCTCACCATCTTGTTCCTCATTCAGTCCATCCGCCGAGCATTCAATCATTTGGAGTTCTTCAATGTGACATTCCAATGCAACCTTCATCTCACCCAATTCTTTAAGATGATTCCGGCTCCAGAAAAATAGGGCCTTAAGCGTCCTAGAGCATTTACAATTTAAGATCTCATCAGGCTGTCCAACATCCTGTTTATACCACTTGCTCCACACTATCTTCCATGTAGCTGGATAAGTCATCTAGATGTCTTCAAACCGCAGCCATCTTCTACCATACTTCAACTCATTGGGAGCTAAATTCAACATCAAAGGATAGTGGTCCGAGGCTATGCGAATGAGGTGCTTAACAGTAGCCAAGTAGGCCAAATTGAGCCCAACAGAGTTCATAAGAACTCTATCTAATCGCACCCAAATCTTACTATTTCCACTCTTGTTATTCGACCAAGTATATCTCTATCCCATAAATCCCAGATCATGCAGATCATTAATAACCATAAAATATGCCATCTCCTATGCACCAATAGAGTAGCTGTATTTCCTACCACCTTTCTTCACCCCCTGATTCAGGCAATAGTTAAAATCTCCCCCAACTATAACTGGGAGGTCAGAGCTAACCAGAGGGCCAATCTTATCCCACAATAGTATTCTAGTATGATACTCTTTACTAGCATAAAAAACAACAATTCCCCATTTCTGTGAGTTGGGTAAAACCATATTACACAATCGCCTGCTCCATTGTCATAACCACTTCAAACTATACAGTATCCCTTCTCCACAAAGCCAACATTCCTTCTGATTTACCCGCAGCAGGAACATCGAAAAAGTCCCAGTTACAACCAATGAGTTTATTAACCTCCAATCGGCTGAAATCTTGCACCATGGTTTCAATCAAACCAACAAAATTCTCCTCATTATTGCTAACGAGGCTACGCAAGTAGTGCCCAGTTTGCTTCTTACGGGCACCCCTGTAATTCCAGAAAAGGATAGACAACATTAATAAACTAAAGGGGAAGCATCCCCGCTGCCTTGATCTTGAGAGGGAACTTGAGGGAGACAAGAAGGAGAGCTTGGTGAGAGAAGAGAGGGAGAAGTTTTGAGGGGATTCATAAGGTTGCTCAAAGCAAGAATCTTGCCTAGTACCTTCAAGCATCTACCTGGAATCTCTGTGGCTATAAAGAAGAGGTTCTTCAGTAAGGATTGTGGTTGTCTGGCCATTACTTCAAGAGTGAAAATAGAATGGTTGTTCTCAGACCATCACAAGGAGGGTGAAAATTGAGTCATGGTTCTCTGCCTGTAAAAGATTTATAGCTCTCTGTCATACTGGGAAAGTGAAAAAGTGTTTGCACATGCTTCTCTGCACTACTGTGGGAGCAAAACTTCTATTTAGTGTAATACTTGGAGAGGGAGTCTCCAAGGAGTGGACGTAGGTAAGGTTGATCGAACTAATATAAATTTTGATGTGTTCTTTCTATTTATTTTTCCACATTTTAATTTCTTCATTTTTCTATGATTTGAACTGTGCTTAAAATATCTTTTTTTTTGTTATTATAAAATTAGTTCTATTTCTATATCAAGAGATTTTAAATTCTTGTTTGATTAAGAAATGTTTAAAATAACCAATTCACCCCCCCTTTGTTAGCCTCGGAATTAGTTCTTTAGGTTTTAACCACCCTCATAAACTTTTAAAATCAATTTGGCTGGTATAAAAATAATTTCATTTTATACGATATGAACCTTTATTCATACTATATGATACATGTGTTAAAATATATTGTTAGAAATTCAATTCAGTTGGTACTATCATAATTATTGTTTATACTATAGAACCACCATTTATAATGTACAATAAACATGTTTGATTTTGTTGGGATGAGTTCAATTCAGCTAGTACAATCATAATTTCACATCATAATGACTTGTTCATTCTATATGATATATTCAGTCAAAAGTCATTTTGATGACTCCTCAAGTTGAATGTACTTCCATAAGATTGACTAGTACAATGATGTTCATACTGTACGATTTAACAACCTTTTCTATAAAGTCATCCAAATGATTTAACTCCTCTGGTCGCACTGTACAATATCACATCGTACTGTGTAATTTATTGAAATTCTATAAATGAAGGGAGTTTCCTTTGCTAAAACCACTCTTAATTCCTTTCCAAACTCATACCCCCAACAAACCTATAACTTTCAATTGGTCGGAGGTACCAAGTAATGCGATTGAACCAAGGAGGTTCTTCCTCTCATGGCCTTATCGATAATCATTTTCAAGCTGCTTAAAGAAGAAATATATTGTTGATACAAGGAGGCTTGCAGAACCCCCTCAAGAATGGTCAACCAAGTTGCACTGAACTTTGAGGTGATGAGCCTAATTTCTTCAACAACTCTTCAATTTCTACTGACTCTAGCATTCCCTTTAAATTAAAAACTTCTCTAAGAATTATTAAAACTCTTAGAATCAATGTAAATACTACTCCATGTCGTCTTATATATGTCATCACCCCTATAGAAATCACTCAGAATGATTTTGGGGAATATATCCAACTCTCTACTAAAGCACCCCATCCATAATCCATGGCCTCTATGGGTGATTATAATTGGAGTACTTTAAATACAATGATACAAAATTTCACCCTTAATCAGCACCAACCTCATTCCTTAAACCAAATTTCAAGAGTTATCTAGTATGTTCTTCATACCTTAGTCATACCTAAAGCTAGAGATTGTGTCAATATCACTCCTTTGCTTTCCTTAGTAATATATTTCATAATGTCGACTACCAAATTATATGAATCTTAAATGCTCATCGATTATATTCAAAACTTGACACCTATTTGACTAGCCTCAACTTAGATGAAATAAAATGTCCCCATAGGTCACGTTATAGATTATAACTTAGAGAAATAATATAACCTCACCTAACCTGCACGTCCTAATAATATTCATACATTCTATATGGATTCTTCCATTTTTATTCTTTTTCATCGAGGGCAAGAGAATAATGGGTTTGATTTTGATGAAGAAGGAGGAGCTACTCCTTTAGCTACACCAGCACCAGCACGAACACTAGTGGCTCGAGAACTAGAACCATCACCTCACTTCTATTCATATAAAGAGATGGTACAAATATTTGATTATCTAGGGTCTCACTTAAACCAAAAATAATAACTATATGAGCTGGACCAGGCTTTGTTTAAGGAAAAAATCTCCTCAATCCAATAACAACTCTCCTCAATTAATAACTACTTCAAGCTACCACCACCACCAGATCAAGGATTTCTTTCTATTATTTTTTCTTGGTTGATGCATTTTTTATTTTTCAATGTATTCCAATTTTCTTTCATGCTTTTAGTGTTTCTCCTCTTTTTGGTGATGTCAAAAGGGGGAGTATACGTTTTCTTATATGTTTGAAATTGTTAAAAAGTATTTTGTTTCTATTTTTATTTTCTTTATTATTTTATTTTATTGCATTAATTTTAAAAAATAAAAAAATTGTATATTTGTAAAAAGAAGGTGCAACTCCTGTTTCTTTTAAAATTTATCACTTTGTGAGGGGTAGCTTATAAAAAATTAAATTAAAAAAAATTAAATTAAAATAAAAAAATAAAATAAAAATTAAAAAATTATAAAGAAAAGAAAAAGAAATAACGAGGGGAAGCTTATATGAAATGACCTTAAATTTTACTTTCAATAAAAAAAATATTTGCCATCATCAAAAGAGGATATTGTTGCAATCTGGAATCCCTAACTTGTTATTTTAATGATAAGAAACATTATTGATTGAGTTTTTTTTTTTATTTTTATTAATGTGAATACTAGATTTTGTATTTTTTCTATGCATACTAACATTTAAGAAAAAACATTCACTACTCATGACTACTGAAGACTCAAGCTTAGGTAGAATAGGGTGTCAAGTTAAAAAGTTATAATATAAATTTTTTTATAATTTTCTATTTCCTAAGTTTGGCCACATAAGGATGTATGCAGTTGGTGAGCATGCACACAGCCAAGGTGAGTGAGGAAAATCTAAGATTTTTTTTGAACTAATTATATTGTACAACTTAAAGTCATAATATATAATTAATTATTTGAAAATGGTCTTCAACAACTAATTGCATTGTTAATTATATTTAACTATTTATATTTTATGATTCCTATCATACTATATAATTTGTTTAAATCTATAAACCTTGGCCGACAAATAAATTAAGTAAGAAATTTGAATTTTTTTTTTGAATTAATCATATTATATGATATTTTAAAATATTACTTAAACTATCCCCCTTAATTAGTCAATCAAATCATGATTTAATTAATGATAGAAGATCATATTGTAAGATCTTGATTGTACCATACAATTGATATAGATGAAATTTGGTCATCACAAATATCATACTAAACAAAACCATGATTATTGAACTAATCATATTATATAATATTTACATTGTATTGGAGAACCAACTAAAAATAAACTTATCATATTATATGATGAAGATAGATTAGATGATTAACAAAGATGATTTTTAATCATCCCATGGATCATCCTATCTGAATATAGAGAAATTAAATAGACCATACAAGACGACCTCACAATCATACTATATGATATGCTTAACAAAATTTGAAGAGATCGTAAGAACAATTATTTTCATCATACTTAATGGGACTATTTTTTGAATTGTTCATACTTTATGAACTCATATCGTATTATACAAATAAAGATAGGACAACTTAAAATTTTTAAGGTTTTTTATGACCAATACTTAATAAATATTTTACTAATCTCTTTGAACAAGGAGAGTGGAGTGGTTTTGTGTTGAAGGTCCTATGAGAGAGAAGAATTCTTGAGAGCTCTTGGGTAAGAGATTAAGAAATTGATGAGGTTGAGTGTGAGGGAGAAGTAGTGTGATTGGTTAACACAATTGCTCTAGGCTTACTTAGACTATGGCTCCTCCTATGGCCTGGTGAGTCCAAGAAGTTTGTATTGGGGAGAGAGGCTTCTAAGTCAAGTCCTCTAGGTTTTATACCTTCTCCAGGAGGGAGAAAAAGAATTTTTGGTTCTGTGCCTTCTGCAGAAGGAAAAAAAAGGAGATGGGATTCTTTGCCTTCCCTAGGTGGGAGAAAAAAATTTAAGTCTCATTGCCATCTCCAAGAGGGTTATATAGCTTCCGACACTCTCTCTCACCAGGGTTGGTGGAAGGGATTTTTGTAAGGGCTTCTCCAACGTGTTGTGGTGGATGAACGGAGAGACTTAGTTTAGTACAACACTTAAAATTGTGGAGTCCTGGGAGTAAATGTAGGTCAAGGTTGGCCAAACCATATAAAAGTTTTTGGTATGCTTTTTCTTTTTTCCATTTACTTTTCTATGATTTTATTTTTTTTATTATCAACAAGTTTAATTTACTACACAAATTTTTATATTAAAAATCAACTACAAATAGAATGGGTTGTTGCTTCCAAAAAGAATAAGCTTGAACCTTGCATGTTTTGAAAAAGTATCTTAAATTCTTAATTACTTTAACATGTTTTTAAGAATTTTTAATTATTAGTTTTAAAATTATATTTTGAAAAAAATTATTATTACATCAGTATTTCAATTAAGTAATTTTACATTACCAATTCACTTCCACTCTTGGTATACCTGAGACTAGTTCACTGAGTTCTAACAACATCCTCGAACTTTCAAGTTTTCCTAATAAGACTCTTAATTTTAGATGCGGGTCATAGAATATACATCCCTAGATATCTATCAAGCTTGCAAGGGTGAAAATAAAGGTTCAAGTCCTTCTTATAGTTCTACTATCTCCAATGAATCTAAAATATTCAAATATGCCATGTGTAGGTATGCCAATATTTCATTTTAATATTCTTAATTATTATAGCATTCCTCCATCGAGGCTATAGGTCACATTATATTTTGAAAACACACGTGAACATTATATGCACTAAAAAAATTTTAGGAGATATTAAAACATCAATACATTTATTAAATCACAAGAGCCTATATTAGTACATACTATGTTTTCTATATCATTTGCTCAAAATTAGAGAATTAGCCAAATATAGAGGAAATAACAAGCAAAATCATCTTAATTTTATTCAATGAAAGAAAAGATACAAGGGAAGTAATAAAAAAATAGCCACTGGGAATGATCAAATTATCTTCTCCACACTCCTTCCACCAATAACATTTGCTTACACAAATATGCTAATATATCTAAAAGAAAAGTATCTTCTTTTGCAAATCCGATACCCAAGTCTTATGATTTTGATGATAACAAATATTATTGGATTTTTCACTATGT
>NW_021318832.1:2150845-2175954 GCF_001605985.2 Dendrobium catenatum | reverse complement strand
ACACAAATTTTTATATTAAAAATCAACTACAAATAGAATGGTTTGTTGCTTCCAAAAAGAATAAGCTTTAACTTTGCATGTTTTGAAAAAGTATCTTAAATTATTAATTACTTTAGCATGTTTTTAAGTTTTTTTATTTATTAGTTTTAAAATTATATTTTGAAAAAAAATTTTATTACAACAGTATTTTGGTTGAGAAATTTTTAAATTACCAATTCACTTCCACTCTTGGTATGCCTCAGACTAGTTCACTGAGATCTCACAACCTCCTCGAACTTTAAAGTTTTCCTAATAAGATTCTTAATTTTAGATGCGGGTCATAGAATATACATCCCTAGATATACATCAAGCTTGCAAGGGTGAAAAGAAATGTTTAAGTCCTTCTTATAGTTCTACTATCTCCAATGAATCTAAAATATTCAAATATGCTATGTCTAAGTATGCCAATATTTCATTTTAATATTCTTAATTGTTATAGCATTCCTCCATCGAGGCTATAGGTCACATTATATTTTGAAAACACATGTGAACATTATATGCACTAAAAAAATTTTAGGTGATATTAAAACATCAATACATTTATTAAATCACAAGAGCCTATATTAGTACATACTATGTTTTCTATATCATTTGCTCAAAATTAGAGAATTAGCCAAACATAAAGGAAATAACAAGCAAACTCATCTTAATTTTATTCAATGAAAGAAAAGATACAAGGGAAGTAATAAAAAAATAGCCACTGGGAATGATAAAATTATCTTCTCCACACTCCTTCCACTAATAACATTTGCTTACACAAATATGCTAATATATCTAAAAGAAAAGTATCTTCTGTTGCAAATCTGGTACCCAAGTCTTATGATTTTGATGATAATAAATATTATTGGATTTTTCACTATGTAATTTGAAAATATTGCATATCTATTTTACCCTACTCACTAACATTTTTGGATCCCAACTCACTTGCAACCTCGATGAGCTCAGGACTATGTAGACTAGGAATAAAATCTTAATTTTTTAATCTTTTTGTACTTTTTACCTTTTTTGAGTCAAATATGTATTATAGTGGATCCTAAAGCTTAGTAACCTTACACATAAACACTCAAGGGAGTGAGTTGGTGAGTTAAATTTTTTTTTAACTAATGGTATAGTATGATTTATATAGTATTGGATAAGCAGGTACCCAAAAACCTTAATTAGGTCTCCTATGCTAAGTAAGATTGATTAAACTCAATATATTGAATGATCCATAACTTATAGAGCAATCAGATATATTCAATAAAATTGTTACCAATCATAATTTAGGTAATATTTTAATATTCAAAATTCATGTCTAATCATTTTATACTATATGCATCATACTGAATGATACATTATAATCATACCTAAATTGTTCCAATGATTAGGGGAGTAATTATGGTTAATTTTTTCAATCAAATCATACATAATGTTTGGTGACAATCGTATTATATGATCTAAGTGATGCATGGGATGATATTTACATCTTCATCTATCATCCAAGACAAAATGCCAAAGTTTTCAATTAATCATACACAACAAACTCCCAATTTCATTTGGTATGAAGCAACCTCTACATGGGAGGATAATTACATCATCGTCTATCATATTGTAAGATTTGTATATCTCTTAAATTGATTATATAGGACAATAAATTTCATACTTTATAAATAGGCTAATTTATTCTAATCATATTGGACGATGTTTTCAATCATCCTAGATGATCAATTAATCAATTTTTAACTGATTATATAGGGACTTTCTCCTAATACAATACTAACATGAGTAATTAAAATTATTCATATAAAATAATATTTGATCATATTGTAACGGACTATCAGAGTCTGTAGATTCAAATTTAGGGCTTTTTGAGGGGCTCTCTATTTAAACTTTTACGTAGACTTGTTTTAAAAAGAATTTTATTGCTAAGTATCTTTAAATGGAGCATATAGAGGGATTTTCGGAGTGGTTTGGGAGAGAAGAGAGACAGAGTTGTTTTTGAAATTGAGTTGTAAGGGATTCACAAGGTAACTCCAAGCAAGATTCTTCCCTATCTTTTTCAAGCATTTGGCTTGATCCTTTGGTGGCTCTAGGAAGACTTTCCATAGCACTCATCCCATGTTCTCTACATTCTCCAGGAGGGAGAAAAATAATTATTTGTTCTTTTTCATCTAAGATTCAAGGTTATCTTTCATCACCAGAAGGGTAAAAAAAAGCAAGGTCCTCTGCCGCATCAGGTTGGTGGAGGATAATTTATAAGAGCTTCTCCACCTTGCTATGGGGGAAAATAGAGAGGCATTGTTATTAGTGTAATACCTGGAAAGGTGGTTTATAGGGAGTGGATGTACGTCAGTTTAGACCAAACCACTATAATTTCTTTAGTGTTTTATTTTTATTATTCTATACTTTTATTTTCTATAATTTACTATATGGTTGAAAAACTCTAATTTTTTGTTATTATGAAATTAATCTGCTTTCGTATTAGGGGATTAAATTATTTATTTTCATATATTAACAAGATATAATAAGATTTTCTTTTTTTAAGGAAATTTTTAAATCACTAATTCACTCCCCTCCCCCCACTTGGTTAGCCTCAAGCTTTTTTTTGAGGTCTCATAACCTCATTGAACATTCATGTTATATTAGAGCGGGATTGAAAAACTAACTTTTAGAAAACTTTTTAAAAAATAATCAATGGCTAACTTTGGAAATTGTAATATTGTGGAAGGATATTCATTCACATGACTACCACTATTTAATAATATTCCTTTTGATTTTTAAAAAATCTACATGTCTTCCTTATTGAAATCTATAAATTATTGTAGACATTAGTTCAGGAAGGATACTCTGCACCTTCTCATTTTGTAAATGGCATAAAAATTGATCTTTTTCTTAATGAAGAATAGATGATAGAGATTTAGCTCATTTAAATGCAAAATATTTAAACTACTTTTTCTATGTATTAAAATCTAAATAGTATATGTGTGTATCTATTTGCATAACCGGTAAAGAAATTTGGGATAAACTATGTAAAACTTATGAGGAAAAAATTAAGTTAAATAATGTAGGTTGAATATTTTACTCCAATATTATAAACTATTTTGCATGAAACCTAATGATTATATTTATGAATTGTATTCTAGGTTCACTCAAAATTTTTCTTATCTGCATGCATTAGGTAGAGAACTTACAAATTCTAAAAAAGTTAATAAGATTTTGCGTTGTTTACCAAGCATCTAAAAAAATTCATAATGCATATATGAAATTCAAGATAATATATGCAAGCCTTAATTCTAATTTTGTACATTTATAAAAAGGTCATCTTGATCAAAGTGATGAAGAAGAGGTATGTAAACCTAGCTATGATCAAATGTTTGAAATTTGTGAGAAAATTCATGCATCATACAAAAAACTTAAGAAAACTCATGCTAGTTTAAAATTGGAGCTTTTAAATTTACAAAAAGAGCATGAAATTATTCTCAAAGATCACTCAACAATTGATTCAAATCACATGGTTTTACTTGATGAATTTGATGAATTACATAAAAAGCATTTGGAATTGATTCATGAGCATGATTCATTAAAAGCATCACACACCTCACTTGAATCTGATTTTAAGAAATCTAAAGAGATGGCACAAAATTTGAGGATTAAGAATGCTGCTTTAAAAAGTACTAACTTGAGGATTCAAAATGAATTGGATACACTTAAGAAAACTCGGATGTCACCCACACTTGATCTAAAGCCAAGACCTAGGAAGAGACATTACAATCCAAGCCATTTAAGAAATCCTTTTCCTGGTGTTAGATACTTTCATGTGGCATGCTAGGACACATCTCACACACTTGCACTGTTCACCATAGTACACATTGGGTGTGGAGATCCAAATTTCATAATTCACAGCATAGCACACATACATTGCATTCTACCATTCATAAGAAGGGACCCATACCCGTTTGGGTTCCTAAATTTGACGGTTGTTGATTTTTACAGGAATGTTCTCATCAAATACCTCGTTAGAGCATATGACTCTTGGACAAATGGAGGCTCGCAGCTCATAATTGCTTAAACTTGTTGCTTAATAAATTCTTGAAATACATGTTTTGATTATCGCTATTTTCTATCTTTTGTGCTTGTTTCTTTTTAGTTATTTTTGTTTTTGCTTTCCTTTTCTTTATGATGATTTTCCTAGTTCATAAATTTTGGAGATTTATAGCCAATTATTAGCACTCTAAATCGGTTAAAGGGAGAAACACCGTTGATGATTCCCCCCCCCCCCTCTAACCTCTTTTATTGGTATAATTTTCTTCTCTAAACAAAAGTTTATCCCATATTAACAAATGATTTTTGAAACTAAGATCTTTTTTATCTTGTTACAATAATCTACCTTATATAATATTCAAAGATTTTATATATCTTTCAAGTTAATTGAAATCTTACTATTGCATTTATCATATGAATTTGAGTCTGCTTTGTGGTCTATTCTTCTTTATATTAGAGAGTTAGTTTTTCTTCTCTAATATATGGAAGATTACTCACAACTAATAATATTTTAAGAGTTATTGAAAAAGGGATCTAGCTTGCAAGAACAAGAAAAAAAAAAGGCCAATGATGCCAAAAATAAAAAGATGCGCAATGACACCAAATTGAAAAATTTATTAAAAATCAAAAGATGCGCAAAGAGCGCCATTCAAATTGATAAGAGGCATAAAATGAGCACACATAAGACAAGCTTACCCCTCTTTCAAACTTTTAAAATTTTAGAAGAATTCATGGATTACTTGATATTTTCAAAGGCATGATTTCAAATTCCATGATTGAGACAAATTGCTATGGTATATTATTTTATAAGATATTTTTTTGTAGCCAAGTTTTGTACGGATTTTCTTTTTACCCAATTAGTTTGATGTGAGATAGGCCTTTTTTTTTCAAAAGATAATTGTGCCCTGAAAGAAGTCCGAGCTAGGGTTAACAGAATCAGATATTCTACCATTTTCAGATTTTGACATTGTTAACTCATTTATCTTTCGAATCTTTAAATTTTAATTATTTGGGAAATTTATCATATGCTACTTTGCAAAAATTTAAATTAAAAAAAATATTATTTTGTTTATTTTTATCTTTTTTTTATTTTGTTATTTTTTCTATTGGTTTTATTGTTTGTGATTTTATTATTTGTGGACTCTCTCTGATCATCTCCTTCTTCCCCTGATTTGCCAAATTTTCTGACATCATCCTGGATGATATTTCTATCATCCTAGATGATTGGACCATCTCTGTTCTGAATCCATCTGCTGGCTTTTTTCTGACTTTGCTGAAACTCATCGTCTCTGATGATCTAGTATCATCCTGAACGATATGATCGTCTATGCTACAATCATTTTTATTGTCTTGGCTGATTTCTATTTCATACTAGCTGATGCATTTATGGACATCGTCCCAGCCAATCCACTTGATCATCCTGGACGATACACATGTCAGCACATTTTGAGTTATTAAAATTTCCTAGGATGATCCATATTTGGAGAATCATCCCAAATGATCCATTGCTAAGCCTGGTCGATACACGTGGCACATGCTTTAAAACATTTTAAATTCAACTGGTACGATCAATTATTGAGCATCGTCCTAGACGATCAACCTAATCAGCCCGGGTGATCTGCTTTTTCAACGGTCGTCCGGCTTGACTCCTTAGGATGATTGCTTTAGTCTTATCTGATCAGCCCAGATGATTGGACCACCTTTTTTACCAATCGGCCTGTACGTAATAATTGAACCATATCATCCTGGATGATTCCACAATCATCCTGGTTGATCTGACCATTCCTTTAAATTCAGGCCTCCAGCCACTGGTTTTCTCACAAATCTTTCCTTTCGTCTTTTGCTTACTATTTTCTTAATATGGCTAGAAGAAAGCGTGTTCGTCAGGTGTCGGAAAGTTCCTCGAGGGCCACTCTGGACCCTCATTTTTGGGAAGCAGAAGATCAAGCTGCTTACCACCGTTACAAGGAATGCAGCATTACTCTTTCAAGAATGATAAATCCTGTCTACCTTTCTTATCCGCAATAAGACCTTTTTATCCATACCTCGCTCTACTTCATTCTTACCCTAGTCGTACCCTTTTGCTCGTTTAAATTTTTTTGCAAACCTCCACATGAAAAATTCATACACCTCCCTCACCTCCTATGAGAAAAATTCATACACCTCCCTCACCTCCTATGTGACTATGTTCAACTTTTGCAGCTATCCACCATCGGGGATAAGCTTCATACAATTGTCTCTGATCCGGACTATAACTGGTCCGTTCCAAATGATTTTTTATGCCACACTGACTCACCCTTTCATGTTGGAGATACTAGCTCTTTAGTCAAAGATGCTAAGACAATCCAATATGTCCTTATCACTTCCATCATTTCAAAAGACGGAGACTGAGTACACATCACTCCACTGCTTTCACTTACTACCTTTTACATTTTGGCCCATCGAGATTTTAATGCCACTGACCTGATTTTTTGGTACATCGAGCATTTGACATCAATCCGCGATCCATGCCATAAGAGGAAACCTAATCTCGCTCTAGGACACCTCATTACTTATGTTCTGCAAACTAAGTACAATCTTCAATATCCTGCTCCTCCCAACCATCTGCCACCTCTTTACTCAAACAATTCATTCAAAGTCCTTCATAGTACTCATCTCCACCCAGGGGATGAGGAAGCACAGGGGGCCGAGGAGGAGGAGGCTCTCGCTCCTGTTCTTGAACCTGCTCCTCTCCGCTAGCACTCAGAGCTAGATAATTAGTAGAGATATTTGATCTATTGGAGGCCCGGTTCAACACTTTCATTGCTCACCACCACCACCAGTATGATGAGGACATGGCCCATTTTGATGCCTATGCACCACACTAGCAGCAGCAGCATGACCAGGACATGGCCTGGTTTGGCTCACAGTTCACTGCCATGTCCAGTTACTTCCAGCAGCCACCGCCGCCACCACCTCTATCTGATGATTAGGTTCCCTCATTTTTCTAGTTTTTGCATATGTTTTCTACAGTTTGTTTTTTCTACATTGTGTTTTTTTTTAGTTCTAGTTGCTTTAGTTTGTTTTAGTTTTCTCCTCCTTTTTGAGATGTCAAACGGGGGAGTAATAGGTTTTAGTAGGTTTGTATGTTTGAACTTTTATTCTGAATCTTGAAAGCCTTTCTATTTTTATACTGCTATTTTTGAATTAATCGTCGAAGTGTTTGCCATCATTAAAAAGGGGGAGATTGTTGCAAATTTGGTTTTGATGATAGCAAACAATACGATTGCCTTTTTCTACTGACATTTTAGGGCCAAGAGATCAGACGATAAATGGAACCAGCTCAAGATTGGGTAGATTAGGGTTGAATCAGTCTGTAATTTTCCTTCTCCCTTTCTTGAGTCAATTGTAATCTTAGAAGTGTCTGATGCTAAGTAACCCTACACACACACACTTGAGTGATTCTTTTCTTACTGGTTTGGAATTTCTATTTTTACTCATATCATCCCGAACGATATTTATATCATCCTGAACGATCGGGTTTAAAAAAAATTCTAAATTAGGACTCCTAGTCAAGGCAGCCGTCATTAGAATATAAGCCTGGAAGATACATGTATTGGCCAGGATGATATACTTAAAATAGAAAGAATTCACCGACATGATCTATTTAGGCATTCTTTATTTTTGGATATTGGCCAGGACGATCGTGTATCGTCCTGAATGATTTGATACAATTATGCCTAAATTGATCAAACAATTAAGGAAAGCAATTAAGGATGATTGATATGATCACATCGTCCGAGACGATCTCAATATTGACTGGGATGATCTCAATATTGTCCGGGACAATCAGTTCAAAAACCTTAGTTGCTTCTGGTTGATCAAGCTAATTTTAAATCGTCCAGACCCCCATTCAGGGCGATGTTCAGTATGATAGTCCACGATTTGTTCTGATCAGCTAGGATGATATTCATATAATCCTGGATGATAATGTCAGTTCTTGAAATTCTAATTAAAGGATCCAATTTTTCTCAAGTAAGAGACTTTAAGTGTTGTTGTCTTTGATCTAAGAGAGCCTTGGGAGAGGGAGAGAGAGAGAGAGAGAGAGAGAGAGAGAGAGAGAGAGAGGAACTTGTGAGGAGGAGTTTGTGAGAGGGTTCATAAGGGTTACTCCAAGCAAGGTTCCAAGACATCTTCTTCAGTCTTCATCCTTTATTCTTTGGAGGTTCTTGGGAGGTCTACTTCAGCAAAAGGTCCGGGTTCTCTGCCTACTTCAGGAGGAAGCAAAATGAGTCGATTCTCTGCCCGCTTCAAGAGGAAGCAAAAGAAGTCGATTCTCTGTCGCATCGGGGTTGGTGAAAGGGAGTTGGGTGTAAAGGCTTCTCCGCCTAGCTGTGGGAACTAAAGGAGAGACACTTACTTAGTGCAATACCTAGAGGGCGCCTCCAGGGAGTGGACGTAGGTCAAGTTGACTGAACCACTATAAACCCTTGTGTTCTTTTTACTGCTTCCGCATTTTAATTTTTTGCACTTATTTTTTGTGGTGATTTTGGTTTGTGCTTAATATGATTTGATCTAAGAAAGAGTTTTAAAATACCAATTCACCCCCCCTCATGGTTAGCCTCGGGCTAGTTCTCAAGGGCTTAACATCCCTAACAAACTTTAAAGTAGACCGGATATAATGTTTAGTGTGTGCCTCTGTGCCCATTTTCAAGCTGATCCTAAAGAGTCTCACCTAACTTGCAGTCAAGAGAATTCTTAGATATCTACTAGTCATCCCGAACTTAGGAATTTGGTCTACTAGGCACAACACATCCTTTGAAATGTTAGGGTACTCAGATTCTAATTTAACAGGATATAAGATAGATAGAAAAAGCACCGCTGGTACCTGCCAATTCATAGGACAATCTTTAGTTTCTTTGTCCAGAAGGAAGTAAAACTCAGTAGCCCTTTCCTCAACCGAGGCAGAATATATTATAGTTGGAAGTTGCGTTGCACAAGTACTATGATTAAAACAATAAATTCTTGATCTTGGCCTACCTGTAGGAACCATCTCAATCATGTGTGACAACATAAGTGCAATTTGCATCTCTAAGAACCTAATTCAGCACTCTCAAATGAAACACATAGAAATTAGACTCCATTTCATAAGAGATCACAATGCTAAGGGAGATATAGAATTGCATCACATCGCTACAGAAGATCAAATGGCTGACATATTTACAAAACAACTAGCATTCAACACCTTTAGCACCTTGAGGACTAGACTAGTTGTCATAGACATTAATGCATACAACAACAACAACAACATCAAGCCTTTATCCCACTACGTGGGGTCGGCTACATGAATCTTTTTTCTCCATTATGTCCTATTAAAAGTCAAATTCTCATTTAAATCTAATAAAGAAAGGTCATTCCTAATATTTTCTAACCAAGTCTTTTTAGGTCTACCCCTACCTTTCTTAACATAAGTCAAATCTAATACCTCTACTCTCCTAACCGGATCATCGGAAGGCCACCTTTTTATGTGACCAAACCATCTAAGGCGACTCTCTCTAATCTTATCTTCTACTGGAGCTACTCCAACCTTTCACGTATATGCTCATTTCGTATCCTATCTCTAAGGGTAAAGCCACTCATCCACCTGAGCATCCTCATCTCTGCCACACTTAACAAAGAATTATGCTTCTCTTTTAATGGCCAACATTCGGCACCATAAAGCATTGAAGGCCTCACTACCATCTTATAGAATTTTCCCTTAAGTTTGAGGGGTACATTTCTATCACATAACAAGCCCGATGCATTCCTCCACTTCAACCATCCAACTTGAATTCTGCTGATAATATCCCCATCTATTTCACCATCACTCTGAACAATAGATCCAAGATATCTAAAATGTGTACTCTTATTAATGACTTGATTGCCCAAAGTCACAATCCCTTCACTAGGTCTATTACTACTAAAATTACACTCCATATATTCTGTTTTAGATCTACTCAAGCGAAAACCTTTAGACTCTAAGGTTGACCTCCATAATTCAAGTTTACCTTCAACTCCCTCTCTAGTCTTATCAACAAGAAGAATATCATCAGCAAAAAGCATACACCAAGGTACATCCTCTTGCAAATGTCTAGTGAGAACATCCATGACTAAAGCAAAAAGATATGGGCTTAAGGCTGATCCTTGATGTAACCTAACCGAAATAGGGAAATACTTGGTCAATCCACCTTGTGTTTGAACACATGTAATAGCTCCTGCATACATATCTTTAATGATTTGAATATAAGCATTATTGACTCCTTTCTTTTCAAGAACTCTCCATAGCACTTCTCTTGGAACTTTATCATATGCTTTTTCTAAATCAATAAATATCATATGTAGATCCTCCTTATTTTCTCTATATTTCTCCATCAAACCTCTTAATAAATGTATGGCTTCCATAGTCGACCTACCCGGCATGAATCCAAATTGATTTTGAGAAACATTAGTATCACGCCGCAACCTATGCTCCATAACTCGCTCCCATAGTTTTAAAGTATGACACATTAACTTAATACCTCTATAATTCGCACAATCTTGTACATCACCTTTATTCTTAAAAATAGGAATTAACACACTCATTCTCCACTCATCTGGCATCTTTTTAGTCTTCAAAATAGTATTAAAAAGTTTAGTAAGCCAAGAAATTCCTTCATCTCCTAAGCATTTCCACACGTCTATTGGAATATCATCAGGTCCAACAGCTTTTCCACCCTTCATTTTCTTTAAAGTCTCTCTAACTTCAGTTTTACTAATACGCCGATAAAAACAGAAATCTTTATTTTCATTTAGGGTGCTAAGGTCATTATAGTCAATCTTATTTTCACAATCTTCATTAAAAAGTTTAGCAAAATATCTCATCCATCTTAGTTGAATATCATCTTCTAAGAAAAGTATTTTTTGATCTTCATCTTTAATACACTTCACTTGAACTAAATCCTTACAACTCCTATCTCTTTGTTTGGCTAACTTATACATATATCTTTCCCCCTCTTTAGTATCTAATCTATTATATAAATCACTAAAAGCTAATGCCTTTGCATCGCATATTGCTTTCTTAGCATCCTTACGAGCCACTTTATAAATATCCCAATTACCGGAATTTTTAAAATTAAACCAATTTTTATAACAAAGCTTCTTATTTTTAATCTTTTCTTGCACATTTGGATTCCACCACCAACTACTTTTACTATTAGGAGCTTTTCCCTTTGATACACCAAGGATATCTTTTGCAATATTCTTAATATTACTAGCCACTTTTTCCCACATAATATTAGCATCCTCATGCACAGACAAAATCTTAAGATCTACAATCTTATTTTCAAAAATATTTTTGTTAAAATTCTTTAAATGCCCCCATCTAATCCTTGTCATAGACATTAATGCATAAAAAAAATAAAAAAAAAATTGTATTTTTTTTCTTTAAGGCTGTTCCTGATCATCACACACTCACTACACATTGACGATATGCAGTGGTTTGGGGAATGATTCACCACGATTGATCACCAATTTGATACAATCCATCAATATTTCCAACCACACCCACCACCACTTCCAAGTGATCAGGATCCTTCCCTTTGAAGTGTATATGTGTTGGTTTTTTTAGTGTTATTTGCTCCTCTTTTTGGTGCTGTCAAAAGGGAGAGAAGTTTTTTGTAGTTTGTTTATGTTTATGTTTCCTTATGGTTCAATAGAATACATTTCTTTTTTTCTATTTCGTATTACATTTCTTTTCTTTATGTTTAAATTAAAAAAAAATAAAACAAAAAATGCCATTCAAACTTGCCTATAATAAACATTATTTGATATCATCTAAAAGGGGGACATTGTTGCGATCCATGACCCCTAGTTTGAGCTTTTGAAGATGACAAATAATGTCATCTTAGCATCTATTCATTGAATATCCTTTGATTTGTGCTATTATCTTTGAGTAGTAATATTTCAGGAAGATCACAAGTTACTCAGGACAATAAGAAGACTCAAGACTGGGTAGAATAGGAGTGTGAGTCTGAAATAATGTAATTTTCTATTTATTTTAGTTTTTCTTTGCTTGAGTCTGGCTATAAACTATATGTAAGTCTGAGCAATAAAACACACACACAGGGGGTGAGGGTTTTCTAAAAGAAACAAAAATGATATTTTTTTTTGTTGATCGTACTGTACGACTTTATATCGTACTGTACAATCTAATCTGTTTAAAACATATTTCTATGAACATATCATATTGTATGATTTATATCATACTGTACGATGTGTTACTAATCCTAAACCCTTGCTGCCGGATTTGTTTAAGTAAGTTTTATCAGCCATTTGTATTGTACGACGTAATTCAAACTGTATGATTTATTTCAAATACTTACTTAATATAACCCTTGATTAGTGGAATAAATCAAGGCTTAATCTACCGTCCTGTATGAACATAAGAGTGGAGTTTCGTACGGTATGATATTTTATCATACTGTATGATTTATTTTGAACTATTCATAAACCTTCATACCAGGATGAAGATTGTTATACATATAATACTGAATGATGTGAAATCATACTGTATGATTATAATGGCTACTTTAAAAAATTTCAAGGATTTTGGAGCCCGTTTTATGTGTCAAAATTGTTATGTTTTTGAGTGTGTGATAGAGAGAGGAGAACTTGATTAGGGAGGGAATCCTTAGGAGAGAGAGCTCTTGAGAAGTTTTTAGGGTTTGAGAGAGGAAGGAAAGGGTGAACTTGGTGAGGGAGAAGAAGTGTGAGGGAGATAACACGGTTGCTCCATTCTTGTTGCATCTTGCTCCTCTTGTGGCCCGAGAAGAACTTGTGGGAGGCTCTCTGAGGGGGAGACTCTTCTACATTCGTGACCTCGAAGGTACTCTACCTTCTCCAGGAGGGAGAAAAATGAGAAGGTACACTGCCGTCGCCAGGAGGGTGAGAAGAGCGCTTGGCACTCCGCCACGCCTGGTTGGTGAAAGTGAGTCTTGTAAGGGCTTCTCCGCCTTGTAGAGGGGGTAAAAGGAGAGCAATAGTTTTGTAGTGAAATTCCCGAAGTGGGGGACTCTAGGGAGTAGACGTAGGTCATGGATTGATCGAACCACTATAAAATTTCGGTGTGCTTTTTCCTTATCGCTTTTTCTTTTTGCCTGCACTTTATTTTCCTTATATTTTCTTGGTGATAATTGTGAGAGAAAATAAATTTTAATTTTGCTTGTTGAGTTTAATCAATTTCTTTTGTATTAGTTAAAGTTTTCTTGTTAAAGTTTTAAAAAACATAAAAATATTAGACCTCTTGCTTAGGATTTTAAATTATTGAAACAAATTTTCACAATTCACCCCCCCCCCCCCCCTCAAATTCCCCCCCCCCCCCCCCCTCTTGTCAATCTAGTAATTTCATGTGCAAGGCTATATAGTTTAGATAGATCCTAGGTTTTATTAGTTTAAAATTAACAATAATTGATTAAATTATTTAAGGTCTATAAATGATGGTTTAAATTTAAGTATTTAACAATTTAGACTTTTAAAATTTATTTTAAAGAAGATTTTATTTTTTGTAATTATTAATTTTTGATTTTATCAAAATAAAGTACTCAACAACATCTAAATGTCAGAAGCTATTATTAGCAAATCTAAGGCTCATATTTATAATGCTACTAGTCCTTCAAAATTGGAATATATGGATAGCATAGAGCCCTTTATTTTAATTATGTCTTTTGGTTCTTAAAGCTTCTAAATCCAATATGCATTTGCCCTCCTAAAAGGAAACAAGCACAAGAGAACATAAGTCGTAATGTCTAAGTATTTTATTATTAACTATTCAATTATTTTTATTTAATTGATTAAAAACTTACTAAATTTATAATTTTAATGTTTATATTCTATCGAATTCAATCATAGCATTGTTAAAATGGGCATGAGGACTAAGGCGTCCTTAAGACACATAGCCTCGTAGCCTGAGATAGTCCAGCTTAAGAATGTCATTGATGAATGTTGCTTATTAATTTTATAGGTTTTTTACTTATTTAATTCATTAGGTTATTGGTTTACTAAATTTTTAATGATTTATTGATTTTTTATATTTTAATAAATATTTTAAACATATAATGTGACGTTAATTTCTTGACTTTTTTATTTAAATTATTTATATAATTTATATATTTTTTGTAAATATGACACCCAAAGTTGAGTCCAATGCCTTTGAAATTGTTGGCTTTAGATTTTTCTATAATTAGTTATGGATTTTACAAGTTTAATGTATTTTATATATTAAGTGTTACCAAAATGTAGACTTTTTTTATTTACAGTGAAGTTTGGAGTTTTCATCTCTAATCTTAAATAATATACTTAATTAGGAGTTCAATGCTTTTGAATTTGCTTCAATTGGATTTCTTTTAGAATTAATTATGAACTTTTAAAGTTTAGTGATTTAAGGAATTTATTTAAATATTTATTTTAGATAATTTTCTTATTTTTGTGCCAAATCAACTCCAAGCCTCTTGAATTTTTTTCCCAAATATAAAAAATGACTCCTAGGTATAATTTCAAGTGTTTAAAATTTATTTAATATTTTTCTTATTTTAATTAATTCTTCTATTTTTTTATTATTAAATTAATTTTTATTTTGAATGAACTTTAGAGGGATTTTATTTTTTTCTATATTAAGCTTCTAATTTTGAGCATTTTGATTTATTATATTTAATTTGAAGATTTAAAATGGATTTATAGTAAATTTTCAAAGTTCATAAGTCAATTTTGTACTTGAATATTAGATTTACTAAATGACCACAAAATATAATGAAATTTGAAACATATGTACATGATCTTCAAACCCACTAAATTTGGGCTCATTAAACCCTCCACAGGTGGAAAAATTAGTCACCAAACTAATTATACCTATAGCTTTGGATATTTATTTTAGGTGCTAAACTTATTAGATTTGGGTGAAATTAGTGGCTAACTAACCCTTTGACATAACATCATAAACATGTTAAGATTTAAAACCTAACTCCCTATTGTTTATTCACTACATATTTGCTCCTATTATGTCTGTGGGTTGGATTTGGTCTTTCGTTGGTTGGTCTGCTTACTTAATTTATGGTTCTATGACTATCAGCTTCTTTATGGTTATCTGATTGCTGAGAACCCCTCTAATAAATATGATTTTCAGATAAATTTTATTGAGTTCTTTAGCATGTGCAACCTATTTTTGTTATTGTTCATGGCTATCTGGCATGACCTATCTGGGATTATCTTCAATAGTGGCTACAATATTTATCATTCTTTTAGTTTGAAATTATCTTTGGCTGCTCGTGGGGTGCAACATTTTTCCTTCATAGTGGTCTCATTATCCGTTGTTATGAATTTTTATTTATCCTGGATTCTATTTGGCCGTTGATGGTGTCAGTGAAATCATGCAGTTTAAATGTAGTACAGGTGGTGTGATCTTTCACATTCCTCTATCTCTTTTGAAGCTATTGTTCAGATTCAATTTTGGTAAGTGCAGGGATTTCGTTAATATCATTATGTTTTGTTTTATTGTTAATTTCCACAACCTTTTATTAAACTGCATATTATATTATTTTCTTAGTGTTTCACTTATTATTTTCTCTCATTTTTATTACTTTTAGTTATTTTATTCAGTGTCCTTGTTGGCCTTGTTTACAGGTGGAGACTTGTTCTAATTTTGTGCAGGGTCCCTTTTTGGGGGAATGGCAGAGTTGCATGTTTACCTTTTCTCCTTTCCCTTCGGGTATTTTAGAATATTTCTAGGCTTCCTTGTATTTGTTCTTAGTGGGGAAATTTGTCTCTTATGTTTTCTTTTTCTTTATTTTGTTGCTCCTTTGAGTAGTAGCGAGCTGGAAGTCCCCTTAAGAACTTCTACTCACTTTTTGAAATACTAACACATAGGCCCCTCCGGTCGGTTTCAATTATAAAAAATGAAATATCAAACTCATTGGTCAAATAATGACCTATGAGTTTGTGACCTATGAGTTTGGAAAAATCATTTTAAACTCTTAAAAAATTCAAACTAAACTAAAAACTTTGTGCTATGTGCAAAACACACCCAAGAATTGTTCCACTCAATTTGATCCTAAGGTGATTAATATTTTGTAAATTATTTAAGAAATACCGTAGAACGTATTTCTAGAATTATGCTTAGTATGTTAATGATCATGACCTATAACTATGGGGTTTTGATATTACTCCACAAGCTGAATCAATAGAGCCTAAGTTCTCCATATTTGGGCAAATATATGTGGAGATATATTTTTTTAAAGCTTTATTGATTTTCTGTGAAATTTAAATCCATAATTACACAGTCAAACAATATTTCCACATGGCGCTATTTTATTATTTAGACAATCATTATTGTATTAATAGAATAATGTGGCATCACTGTGAGTCATCAGATCAAGATCAAAAGATCCTAATTCAAAGGCTAGAGCTATAGAATAAAAGAACGAGTGGAAATATGGTGAAATTAGGATTGTTGTTTGAAATCATTGGTCCAAATTTCTACTTCAACCTCCCATTCACATTTCTAATGATTAGCATATTTTGGAAAGATCCTAAAGATTGGCTAGATGGAATTCATTCAAATTTCATAGATACTTATAAAAAGAATGTTCAATAAAACAGTCTGATCGATATCGATTGAACATTTCTTTCACACTTATCTAGAACTACCTAAGATGAAGATCAAGATGTGAGGATTACCTAAACATAAGCTCTAATTTCCTCATCCTAATTTTAGGCTTAATTAATTAAGTCTAAAGAACTTTTCTTATCAAGAAATCTCGATCCGAAAAGCACAATAACAAAAGCTTCAATTTCATACTGGAATGATCAACGGAGATGATAACAAGAAGTCACTGGAGGACCTCACACAAAAGGATGGGAAGCATAAGGAAGGAAGCTTTCACAGTCAGGGATGTTTTTGAAAAGAGATTACCAAACTTTTTTCAAAAAATAGGTGCTATTTATCAATTTTTAAAATGTACTCAAATAGAATTTATGCTTAATGTAGACCATCTATGGCCAGTGGGTAAGGTTAGGGAGGTCACATAGTGTTCACAAAGGGGAACTTGAAGCTCTTTGGGCTTAGATTTACCTAGGTTGCTTGGTTTCACTCAGCCCATTGTATCATATTAATGTTTTTTGGGGTAGCTATGGTGGCAAGGCTTCTAGAATATTTATTAGCTCAATTCATGTTCCAATTGGGCTTGGTTAGGTCTGCATGCAATATAACTTGATTTAGATATTTTGGGTGGCATTGGGCTAGCCTAATATGTTAACTTAGGTCAACATAAGGGCTAGGTTGACAAAGGCAAATGCATTGAACCGTGAGGAATGCAATGGAAGTGATTTATTGGGTTAGTTTGCTCTATATTTGTTATTTGCCAAAATATATAGTCATTTTGACCACTTGGGTAAAGCCAAGTGGCTAACCTAAGTGGGCTCAAGGCATGGTCACCTAGAATTAGTTCCTAGAGATCAAATGGAATCACCTATACAATTAATTGGGTTTGGTTAAGCCTTCATCAATGAATTTACAAAATATTTCAATGATGTATGCTTCATCAACCTTAGTTGACTTTATTAACCAAGTTGACCTAATGGTTAGGATTATATTCATTGTATTCCAAATAAAGTTTTATGTTCATTAGAAATGGTCTTAAGGATTAGGAAATATTTTATATATAAAATGGATGTTTAAAGGTGTATTTTGTCAACCTAGGTTGACTTGGATAGATAGGTCAACCTATGGGCAAGGTTGGGTTCATCCCTTTCCAAATGATGTGTTGAACAAATTGGAAAGGTTTTCATGGAATAATAAGGCTCATCTGTATGAGACATAGCAGTATGTTTGAATGGATCTATATGATCAACCTAGGTTGATCATAGCTTGGGTTTTATTTTAATATACATCAAATGATATTCTAAACAAATTAGAATTGGTTTTATGATTTAGTTTTATTGAGCCATATTGAGGTGTAAGGAAAATTCAGTTTCTAAGGTCTAGGTTTTTAGGTGTTTGTAGTCAACCAAGGTTCAATGCCAATTTAATGCATCATGCTAGGAAAGATTAATATGATAAATGAGTTTGTTGATGCCTCCAAGTTAAAAAATTATAATATGCCCTATTTAGTGGCATAGCATATAAATATTTGAATGTTTTGCAGCCTATGAAACTCTTTTGAGTTTTAGGAGGTAGGGATTTTGAAATGCCTTTAAATTGATGTGGTTGACCCTAGGGATATGTTTAACCATTTGCAAGTGATAAATTAGGAATCGAAGTTCATTTGATTAGGATTAAGTGCATTGAAAATTTCCCCAAAAATAGGTTATTGACCAAGGGATTTGGGGTTCGGTTATGACACTAGATTTTGGAGTCTTGAATTATCAATGAGTTTAATCTCGAGATTTGATTTAGATTTGGTTTTTTTTATAGGGGAAACCCACAGAGGGCCTAAAAATTAATTTAGGAAAATATACACAGTCCTTAAAGGGACCTCAAGCTCACTAATACTCATAAGAGATACAAAAAGAAAGCAAAAAATCCTAAGAGCTCAAGTTCCCTAATGAGAAAAAATATAATATAACATAGGTACAATCTACGGTGCATAAGAACCAGCACCCAAAAAGGAGGAAGAAACCAAAAAACAACATCTAGATCCAGCTTCCCTTCAAAAATGACACAACAACGAACACCTGTACAAAGAAAATTCTACAAAAAAAGGTGATTCCCAAGATAGAAATAGCACAAATAAAAACAAACTGCAAGAAGGTTGATAGTCCAAGTAGTTATCCACAAAATAAATATTAAGAAGGTAACCCAAGGTATTAACAAGCACCAAACCACTATCAACTAAGCAGCTAAGGTAATCAGCATCAACCCGATAACCCACATTGGCATAGACAAAGGAAAGGATAGATGGGTGAAATAATTGGTTCACCACCAACTTAGGATAGAAAGCCATATCATCAAGATAAATACTGCACCACACTAACCCCACTCTCAGAAAACTAAGGTAGTGAAAGGAAAAAACTCAATAGGGTAACCTAAATAGATAAGCTCCAGGAAATGCTCATCAGCAAAGCCCTAAAAACACCCAGGAAAAGCTTATAGAAAACAAGAATTCTAGCAATCATAAAGCAGTACATAGTAGCAATGCTGGCACCCAAACAAAACTAAGGTAGTGAAAGGAAAAAAAAACACAATAGGGTTAACCTCCAGCACACCAACAAAGAGGTAGCCCGAAAACAAAAATAATCAAGAACTTCAAGCTCAAGCAACCAAACCACATTAAATTCTAACATAGGGAAGACCATTTTTATCTAATCTTAAAAGATATTTTCAGGGGGCAGGTAAGTTAGGAGCATAAAAAAACAATAAAAAAATCCAAATCACACCGCAAATTAGCAAGCTACTCGACAAAAGCATTCCCCACCCTATACACATGAGAATAGTAGTTAACAAATATAAACAAATCCTTAATATCCCTCACGAGATAAAATAGAGCACAATTTCCCATAGTATCATCAACAATATTTGAACAATGAATACTATAAGGAGAATCAACTTCAATATAAGTGTTAGAAATTTCAAGATAAATGCTTAATCTAATCCCCTGAAAAATAGTCGAGAGCTCGGCAGTGTTTACATCACAATTCTGTAAGGGATCCACAAAAGCCATAATAATACTCCCATGACTGTCCCTAATAATCCCACCACACCCTGAGGTGGAACTAATGATAGGACCATCCATATTCAGCTTGAAATATTTATAAGGAATTTGATCTACTAAACAAACCTAGGTTCAGAAGAAGGATTAACATCCTCCAACTGGAGGCCTAAATTAGATTCCAGAAAGTAGTAATTCTTAAAATTCTTGAAAGATAGTAGATTAATAGAAAAAATCCCTAGAACCTTGTCTTTCACATTCTTAATAATCCTATGATGGTTCATATCAATACCATGAAAAAGGGAATTATTTCAATCCAACCATAAATACCACAAAATGAGAGAAGGAATAACATTTCTGATATGGTCTTAAGACTTAAAAATCCAATAGTTAAACATAGCATTAAAGTAATTTAATTTGAAAATATAATCAAATTAAGACCAAGTTTTAACATCTAAAGGACCTGAGAGAAAAACATGAAGCATATTCTCCATATAATAACAACATTGGCACTTGGATGACAAACTCAAGCCTCTTTTAATTAATTTATCATCAATAGGAATGAACTTATGCAAAAATTTCTAGATGAAAATAGTCATAGTGGAAGGAATACTTTTATTCCAAATCATAGAAAAAATCTTAGTAACATCATTCTTGGTTCTAAAAGCATGTCAAACATCCTTTAATCTAAAACCCCCATCTTTGGACAAATTATATAATAATAAATCATCTGAGTCAATGTTTAGGGGGAGTTTCAATTTTTGTTGAATAATTGAGTCAGGAATAACATTAGCAGGTTTATCTTAATCCCAATAATTTTTAGTAATGAAATAGTTCATGTTAACCGCCATAGTGGAAGAGGTGTTCATAATGGAATCAATAGAATGAGCACCCAACCAACAATATTGCCAAAAGAAAATTTTTCCACCACTAAGCCCCCAAGAAATATGGGGCTCAATAACCCATTTATCCTTGTAAAGTCTCTTCCACACTTTAGAGTCACCTTTGTTAAAAAACCAAGTTGTCGGGTACTTACCCACACAATACTTAGCAAATATAAATAGCCTAGAGGCTCACTTAAGGATAAAAGTTGTACCACAACTTGAAAGAAAAAGGATAGGCCAAAGTATACATACTCTTATACCCCAAGGCACCCTCATTGAACCCACCACAACTCTTGTCCCAAGAAGACTATATAATTTTAGAATTTCTAATAGCCCCCTTAAAAAAATATTTATTAAAAAGTTATCAATTATGTTGCAAATCGCATGAGTAGGTTGAAGAGTTTGGAAAATAGAAATATAAAGAGAGCAAATAACACTTATAATGAGAATTAATCTACCCCCAAAATAAAGAAAATTAGAATCCAAGGACATAAAGCTTGTTCTGTATTGAAGTAATTAAATCATCAAAAAGAAACATTTTTTGTCTACCTTTAAAAAGAGGAACCCCAAGGTACTTAATAAGAAAGTGACATTTTAGATTTTTTTTAGTGAGAGAAGGTCTTGGTTTCTAGTGAGAGAAAACCCATCATTGTTGTTTTTGAATTTTTGACTGTTGGCATACCTGACTGTTGCAACTTCAGTAATCGGTGAACTGTTGGCAACTTCTTGCCGGTGACTATCAACACTCTGCTTCCAATTCAAGTTTTTCCATCAAATCCAATTTTAAAAAAAATGACAAGGTGAGAATTGATTTTGTCAATTAAATTTTTGTAAGACCTCAGAAAAATTTGGTGATCTAAGAAAGATTTAGACGCCCGTTGCGGCAAGAAACAATTGTAGAAGGCAAAGGAAAAAGTTTAATAAAAGTTTAAAAAGATGTGGCATTCATTCCAAAATCAAAACCTGACTCTCTTCAGAGTATAGGTAAAGATGCTTCTTCTTCTTCACGTTTTATTTTGAAGGTTAACAAGTTTGTGGAGATTCAGGAAGATGATGATCAGAATCAGATTAGCTAGAATTTATTGATTAAATATGAAAATGATGTTGATGTTAATGAGATAGTTGTCGAGAGAAATAAAGATCCAACACCAAAAGACAGCTTTATTTCTGCTTGGAAGAAGACACATGTTGGTGGAATTTTGGAAAACAGGTTTTGAAAAATATTAGTTTTCTTTGGGGATTTTAAGATTAAGGTTGAGCTCTAATTCTAAGGTCGAATCAACTCGTTAGAAAGAGTATATCACCCCGGGGGACAAAGATAAACTTTCATAACGGTATTCAGACTTAGAAATATGTAAACTCATCTTGAATATTATGATCGGGTCCTAAAGAGAACTTCATATGGCCCCGAAGGAGCAAAGTAGAGTTCAACTAAATACCCAATTACAATATTCAAGAAGTATGATCGTTGCATTCACATCCAAAGCCTTATCGAAGAAGGATATATCTCCCCAAAGGGAAATGATACCATTCTACGATAATTCTTCTAATGCAACGACGACGATCATTCTTTAACTTTTTCCCAAAGAAATCTAGTGAAGTTTTAAAATCAATTTTAAAATCAGGTGTGTGGGGTTCTAAATCTCCTACGAGCGCAAGCCCTCGTAGTTAATTATATCGTAGGGAGATAAAATCTCCTACGAAAACTCTCGATTAAAATAATGGCAGAATTTTGTTTAGAGTTTCTAGGAGTGATATCAAAGTATGAGTAGAATTATTGGAAACTCAAAAGGGAATGGATCAAAATTGAGCACTTATTAACAGAATCAAATGGAGAAGAGTAGGGGACACTTTGAGATTCTGGAACCATTCGGAAGTGTCCCAACTTAATCTAAATGTTGGGCTTTATGTTTTAGGATTGAAATGAAGCTTTAATTAGAGTTGAGTATTTTATTAGAAATTTGGGATTAGATTCCCGAAGTTTGGGGTCTTATAATCAAAAATCTGCCCCGGAACCTAAATCTACTCTGGACACTGGACCACAGTCGTCCGATCCTAACTAATGCAGTGCAAAACCTGGACTTACCCCGGCCTGGATTGGGGAGCCAGCTAACCACCTAGTCGATTTAAAAAAGATGAGTCCGGTCTTTTATGAAAGAGTGGTAAGGACGTTGTAATTAAAGTTTTGGAGAGTTGGGGCCGACATCTAGAGACTCTCCTAATTGGCCCCTTTGACATATGTTGGGTGCAAAAATGCTAAACTGATGCAATTAAAATTTTGACTCTTTTGGTTTGTATCTAATGCAATGCATGCTAGTTAACAACTTCCAATCAAGTATGCTTGAAATTTTAAAAACAGGCTTATAAAATAGTTTTTTAGAAGACTGGACTTCCCCAGGTCCGGCACCTCGTCCTCATAGGTCAGACTATCCGGACTCTACCCGCAGGCGGGGAAGGGTCTAAAGCAAGGAAAGAGTAATGCAAAAATATGCATGCGACCCCGGGGTCGATCCCCGGCTAATTTCCTAGATTCGTTATCTTTCTATGTTATTTAGACTCACTAAAATTTTGGACTTTAATATTTTGAGTATAAAACTTTCACACCCTCACGAGCCTCACGTATCCAGGCGAAAACAAAGAGCGGCATGCAATCGCCAAAAAACTAGTAAAAACAAGTAATCCTAGAGGCAATCAAATCATCACATCAAATATAAATTAATTAATAAATGTCCATAGGCAGAATTGCCTTGCTTATTACAAACCAGAATATTGCAGAAAGTAAAGTGGCCGGGCACCACTGACAACAACCCGGATTCTAAACCTAGTAACGACGCAAGTTATTTTGAGTGGGATACTCTCAATCTTCAAATCTTCAAATCTTCAATTTCATTCTTCTTTGGACTCCTTTTCTTCAATCTTCTTGGAATCTTCGTGGTGGATTACCCAAATGGACAAGAGGGCACTTCCCTCTAAGGGGGAAGGCCACTCTTTCCTCTTTGGGTAAGGAAGAGGTATGATCCAAATTTGGATTTCCAAATGGAAAAGGAGTGTTCCCTAAAGGGGTATCCTTTCCTCTTTGGAATCCAAGCTTTGGATCTATGTATCCCAACTCAAAATCAACTTTCACAACACTTGACACTTACACAAATTACATTAATATCAAAATAAAAATCTAGACTCACCTGCAGGGTTATCCTAAGCAATTAATATATAAAAAGCAGTTATTCCCAAGCAGTTGTATATGAGCAGAAAAGAAAGTAAACACACTGGCCACGCTCTTTTTATGATTTGGGGGCTTTAGCAGCTGAAGCACCTGTGCAAAGAGTTATAGCAATTGATAATATTTTTTTTGATTTAGCCCCCTTTTTTATATTGCCCTGCATGAGCGTGGCCACCTGCAGAAAACTGTGTCAACATCCAGATCGTACCTAACCTAAGGGTAATCTAGTCGCCAAACACATCAATCCATCCACAGAGTACAGAAAAAGTAAGCAGACACAGCAAAGCAATTTCATCCACAACATGCAGTGAAAACTACGAAAAACCCGGCACACAGCAGTAAAGTAAACACCGGCCTAACCTAGATCTAGAGTTGGTTGTCCTAGCACATCATCTAAAGTGTGTGAGAAAGGTCGTGTGGCTGGGGTAGATCCTAAAGTGGGTTATTATTTGAAGTTGTCTAAAAGTCTGAGTTTGTTAAGGCTTAAAAGGGATTTAGATTAAAATTTAAGTATTAATAAATTAAGAATTTTAATTAAACTTATTTTAAAAGTTAATTGATTACTACCTTTGTTTCACACCGAGGCCGTGAAGTTTATTTCACCTTCCTTGGGGCTAAGCTAATAGCCTCGTAGGCCTGGGTTACCCAGTAGCAATCGGGGTTGATTAAGTTATTTAAATTGGTTGGAATTAAAGGAGTAGATTAATACAAAAATGAGTTAGTTACTGATTTTTAAAGTTGATTAATTTAAGTTTGCCATTAATTGATTCGTGGCGTTGTGCCACCAGGCTCGAGGAACCAGCCTCCTTAGGACACTTAGCCCCGCAGCCCGGAGTAGTCCAGCCGATAAACCAAATTAATGTAATTGAATTAGAGACTTTTAAAAATGTTAAATAATTAAAAAGTTAATCCATTTTAAGGTTTGACACCCTTTAGAATCCATTCGTGGCGTTGTGCCACCAGGCTCGAGGAACCAGCCTCCTTAGGACACTTAGCCCCGCAGCCCGGAGTAGTCCAGCCAATAAACTTCAACTTTAGGGTGGTTGTTGTGTTTTAAAGGATTTGTTAAGTGTTTTAAACATTAAACCAATATTTTCTGAGTTTTAGAATGATTATGAGTTTTAAGAAAATTTTAGAATATTTAATGATTTAATTAAGGGGTTAAAAGTTGAAATTTTGATTAAGACCAAATTCTGGAATGTTTGTATTTTATTAAAAAAACTAGACCTTACTACGATCAGTTAGAAGGTAAGT
>NW_021318832.1:2101128-2145013 GCF_001605985.2 Dendrobium catenatum | reverse complement strand
TTGGAGTTTTCTATGGAAAGTTATGATTTTTAGAAGTTCTGGCCCGTTCTGACCTAAGGTCACTTAAGATGCTGGGTCCTTAGTTTTAGCTAAATTATAGAGGTCTAATGTCTCTAGGGAGTGATGCATTCTAATCAAAGCCACTATCCTCTAAATTGAATAATCAAAATTTTCCTATGGTTAAGAGTGAATTTTAGAAATTTTACGCACTTACAGGAGTTATCGAATTACTACGGCTAAAGGGTCTACTTAAGGAGTTGAACCCAAATGAGCCCTAAACTTCTTGAGATCAATTCCAAAGGTCATAAATGTCCCAAGGATAGATCAACAAGTGTTTAGAACCCTTTTGGGAATTTTAAGATTATTTTTTTTAGAGATTAATAAAAAAAAACTTGTTCGACTCTAATCACCTAAGGATCAAGCTAGGACAAAACTAGAAATCAATCAAGGAAGGTTTCAATTCTTGCTGATTGAGGGATCAATCAAGGATAATTTAATGAATTTTACAAGTTAGGAATAGCCCATTATCAATTAATCAGGATTAAGGTCATTTCTAAGAAGAATTTTTGAGGCTCCTACTTAGGGAACCAAATGAACTCTAAATTTGATGAAATTTAGACCATAGGATCACCTGACCCTAAGGACTAAACCCACCAAATTTGACTTCAATTGGAGTACTCTAAGGTGGTTAACCAAACCACCCAAGGTGAGCTCTAAGTCACCTTCAAATCACTATGGGGGTCTATCCTAGGCTTGGATTGGGTCAAAATTAGTGGCTCTACACTCCTAATCCTACACATCATCATCACACCAAAAATCACACCCAAAGTCCCATTGGATAGGTCTATATCCCCTTTTGAATTTAAGGGTCAAACCATGACCCTTAAACTCAAAAATTAGGGAAAATGCCCTTGAACAACTTAAAATGGGGAGATAAAATTTGGACATGTCAGAAACATGTCCAATTTCAATCTCCCAAAATTCCAAACCTGGTGGACATGTATTTAAAAAGTAATTAAATAAATTCATAAAATACTTAAATTGAAATTAAACCTAAGATTGACCTAACGAGGGTCTGGAACCATAGGGCTTTTGTAGTGCTCCCTGTGACCTTTCCAATGAGCCTAAGAACACCTAATTTGGACAAGTGTACAGAGAGTTATTATTTTTTGAAGATCCCTTAAATTTCTGGATTTATTAATCCGGCAATTACACAGTCAGTAACCGTTACCCACGCATCGCGCGTCGATTCGCCAGGCATTGATTGGCGCTAACGGTTAACGGCCGGGTTAATGATAGCCATTGGATGGCGGATCGAACGGCTGAGATTAACCGCGCTCCGATACCGCGGGATTTAATCAGAGCCGTTGATCAAGATCAATGGCTGGGATTTCGTCTTCAACCTCCCGCTCGTATACGAGACCGCAGGGCTTCTCCTGGTTGATCCAGGCGATCCCGCCGGTGAACTCCGATGAAATTTCATAGGGAGGATCAGGATGGTGGGAACCTTCAATCCAACGGTGGAGATCCGCTGGGGTGAAGGTTTCCTTCACACTTGACCAACCTACCTAGCTAGGGAGCTCGGGATGGAGAGATTACCGCAGAGAAGGCCTCAACGAATGAGCTTCTCTATCAGGAAGCTTCAGGGGACGGTGGCGAACAGTTCTCCTTCAGGCGTCGGGGTCAGAGGACGGCCGGAGGTGTGACTTCGAGCGGGACGCCGAAGGCTTTCATGGGCGCTTGCTCGAACGGAAGGAGGGATCGATCTATAGGCTTGAAGGAAGCTTTTGGGAGTTCGAAGGAGCTCTGTGGATCGAATGAGAGTGAATGCCAATGCCTTGTAAGGTCTGGCGAGCTTAGGGGTATTCGGCCACCCTTCGGGAGCTTGGAAGGCCGGGATTGAACTGGGGAAGGCTCGGATCGCTGCCAAGTGGACGATGGCGACATCCAGGAGGGATCGTGGAGATCAAGCTGGTGAGCAGCAGCCTTGAGCCAGGGATTGTCTGGGGGGGACCACCGGAACTCAAATTCCATTGGCTCAGACCGCCGTCGGCCATGGCCTGGGTCGGGTTGACCAGGGGAGACCGATGGAGACATACTGGAGCCAAGGGTGAAGTCAATTTGGCTTGAGGAGGCCTGGATTGAACTGGTGACTGGGTTGGACCCAAAACTGCTTGGTTCGAGTCGAATTGAGCTCGATCTGAGCTAGGCCAGACCCTGGGCTTGGTATGGGAGGTAGGTCTGGGTCTGGTGCACCCAATGTAGGTGGAAATTGGATCCAATTTGATTTGGTTTGAAAGATGCCTCGGGTTGATCCAAACTTGCTCGGTTTGGGTCGATTTGGGCTCAACCCAGGTCAGGCCAGACCCTGGGCTTGAGGTGGGAAGTGGGTCTGGGTCTGGTGCACCCAATGTAAGTGGCAATTGGGTCCAATTTGATCTGAGCTGGGAGATGGCTCGGGTCCAAGTGTTTTTGGCTACTTTGGGTTAGCCTAACTCTTGACCCAAGCTAGCTCAAGGCATGGGCTGGCTGGAGGAGGTGTATTGAACCTAGGGCCACCTATGGGAGGTGTTGGTCAAGTTCAATTGGGCTTAGGTTGAGAGTTGGATCAATCCCAAGTGCTTTTGGGCACTTTGGGCTAGACTAACTCTTGACCCAAGTGAGCCCAAGGGTTGGGCTGATCAAGGAAGGTGTATTGGGTTAATGGGAACTCAATAGCACCTTGATTTGGATTCAATTTGGTTAAGATCAAAAGATGGCTCAAGGAAGGCCTCTTCTTGGTCACTTGGGTCAAGCCATATGGCTAACCCAAGTGAGCCCAAGACTTGGGTCACCAAGAGGGGTCTCTTGGGAACCCAAGGGGTCATCCCATACATTCAAAAAACTTGGAATGGACTTGTTAGGTTCAGTGGTATAGGTTGTAAATATTTGAAGGTTTTACAGCCTTTGAATTTTGATTTAGATTATGGGGTTAGAGACCTCAGAATGGGCTCAAAATTGGAGGGTAGCCTCTAGAGACATGTCTTATCACTTTGTCAGTGATAGACCCTGAATCAGAGGCAATTTGACTGGGTTTTAAAATGTTTGAAAATTCTTTGAAAAAGGTCTTTAGGACAAGGCCTTAGGACTTTGGATTTGAGTTTGGATTTCTGGATTTGGAATGGATTTCAAATTTGAATGATTGGAGTATCCAAATCATTTACAATCATGTGGTGATTGTTAATGAATGGATAGAATCAAAGCTAGATCGAAGGTAAATTCAAAGTCTAAGTTAAATTTTGGATTCTCAAGTGGATTGAATCAAAGTTTGGATGTGTTTGAAATTTGAATTAGTTGGGGTTTAAGTTGAATGAAGTTTGAGATTTAAATTGATCAAAAGTTGAAGTTGATCAAAGGTAGAAATTGATTTGAAGTTAGAGTTGATCAAAGATAGGGATTGATTTGTGTCTAGATTGGTCCTAAGATTTAGAGGGGTTTTAGGATCTAGGATCTAAGGGAACCCTAGGCTCTAGAGTAGGCCCTAAGGTCTGGCTCTAGGGAAGGATCCTAAGGTCTAGAGTGGATCCTAGGGTCTAGAATTAATCTGGAGTTTGGAAGGGACTTAGTGACCTCATACCAAAAATGAGGTCAATAAAGGATTGGTAGCAAGCATATTATTATCCTCCACCGAAATGAGAGAGGGAATAATATCGGGGTTATGGATCTGACTAGGAATAAACACCTTATTCAATCTTTCCTGAAAATGATGAATCGCCAACATGGCAATGTCCTCATCCTCCTCATTAACAGAACCATCCTCCCGAATAATTTTATTAATAGAATTAGTAGCACATTTCCTTTTAACCAAAGCATGAAAGTACTTAGTGTTATGATCACCCTCCAATAGGTGTTTAGCTGTAGCTTTTTGTTTCCAAAAAGTTTCTTCTTGAGCCTGAAGTTTAAAAAGACTATCCTTAGCCTTTCTAAGAGAAGCAAAATTCACATCAAAAGGAACTCTTTGATAGTTAAGCTCAAAATTATTCACCATATTTTCAGCATTTAAGATATTAGTAAAAATATTTTTAAAAACATGATGGTTCCATAATTTAAAAGCTGGTTAAATCTTTTCAGTTTAAACCAAAAACTTTTCATACCCAAAATAGAGTTATTAGGATGTAAAACTGCATTCCAATTCTCACTCACAACACTTAAAAAAGAATCATGCTGAATCCACATATCCTGAAACCGAAATTGGGGAATAGCATTCTCATGACAAACCTTCAAAACAAGCAATAATGGAGAATGATCAGATAGAGTACGACTTAGATACTCAACGGAAGTAGAACTAAAGGAATTAATCCGACTATCATTAAATGAAATACGATCCAACCTTTGCCAAAGTTGACCTCTATTCCAGGTAAACTGATTGCCAGGAAAACCAATGTTAATAAGATTGCAATCCAAAATCATATTATTAAAATCATTCATAGAATAAAAATTGGGAGTGGATCCCCTAGAATGCTCATAAGAATTATAAATTGTATTAAAATCACCCCCAACAAACCAAAGACCAGGGTTAATACTATGAAAATCAATTAATTGCTCCCACAAAACCTTTCTATTACCACGGGATGAAGCTACATAAATGAAAGAAGCACAACACTTATCATTAAAGACATCAATATGACAATGCACAACTTGAGTAAAATTACCAAGAACCTCAATGTGGAGAGGGACTTTCCAAAACACCTATATCTTATTTGCAAAATTAGACAATGCATGCTTAAAGCCATGAAATCTAGCAGTGCTAAGTAAATTAGAAGCATTAATAAGAGGTTCAAGCAAAACAAGACAAGAAATACCATGAATACGACAGAGATTCTTGACCCTCAACCAAGAGGAACCACAACCAATTCCCCTCACATTCCAAATAATAGATTTAAACATAATAAAATAAAAAATTAACGACTAGTTTGTGAACGAGTATTTCTAGCAGATTGTATAACAAGATTAGTAGTTCTACCCGACTGTAGAACCTGGTTTTTGCTCTTCCTACCACGTTTCCCTTGGACTTCAACAAAGCTAATGTCAAGGTCATCTTTAGCAAAGCATTTGGCAGAAAAAGACAATTCATCATTATCACTAGAAGCATCATAGTTGAGATGAGATTGGGAAGGGGACTTACAGTCATGATTTACTTCTAAACTGTCACCCTTAAGAGAGGACACCCTCCTCCAATAATCCTTCCCCTTCCGTGACCAAGCAAATTAAACCAAGACCTGCATTTTCAGATTCAACCAAATCCTTTTCACTAGTACCCACCTTATTGTTAGCATTAAGGTGGATATTAGCAACATTATCTTCCTGATTAAGTATAAAACAAGAGACATCCTCAACCATAACAGATTTATTAGTATTTAAAGAGTAATTAATAGATGGCAAAACATCAGCAATAACATTAAAAGATGAGAAAACATTTAACCCTTCACTGCCCTTAGATGTCCCATCTAAAATACAAATGCTAACGGCCTGTTCAAGCGGAATAGCCTCCAAAGAAGAGTGATGAATAACATGAATAGATAACGGATCATTATGTAATAATAAAGGATCATCAACCTTAGATGAAATCACATCATCCATCTTAGAATTATTACATTCTTTCTCAATATCCTGCAAGTTAATATTCTCATTAGCTACCTCCTGTTGAGATTGCTTGGTTACAATTTTTTTCTTGCGTAAATGAGGGTGCAACCTAAAACATTCGTTAAATCCATGACCATGCATTTTACAATGTGAACAAAAAATAGGCATATTTTCAAATTCAACTTTTTAGAAGTAACCATTAATCTCAGAGCCTAACCACAGCTCACCAGGGTGTTTCTTAAAAACATCAAGTTCCACAAGCACCCGAGCAACAAAGGGCCGAGAAATAGACGTCGTGGCTTGATCCGTTTATAGAGGTCTACCAAATATAGAAGCAAGCCCAAACAGAATTTGTAAATTGAAAAAAATGTAATCTCAAATTAGGGAATGATATCCAAACATGAGCTATAGGAGAATGGGGGCAAAAGGAGAGACACTTTTGGTAATAGTGCAATACCTGAAGAGGGAGTTTTCAGGGAATGGATGTAGGTCGTGTTTTACCGAACAACTATAATTCTTTGTGTCGTTTAAATTTCTATATTTTATTTTTTGCAAGTTAAACTTGTTGTGATTGAAAAGTTCTTTTAAAACTTTAATTAACTTGCTATGAAACTCAAAGGTTTTCAAATTTTAAAATTTAAGAGTAATTTTTAAAATTACCCCCCCCCCCCTCCTCTTTGATAGCATTGGGACTAGTTCTTTATGGTTTTACAACCCTCATGAACTCTTAAGTAGCTAAGGGTTATAACAAGATCAAAGGAATAGATTATGAGGAAAGTTTTACCCATTAGCTAGACTAGAAGTGATTAGGGTGTTGTCAACCTTTGCTTGCTTTAAGGGTTTTCAATGGTATCAAATGGATTTTAAGAGTGCCTTCCTAAATGGGATGATTCCATAGGATGATTATTTTGAGAAAATCCAAGGCTTTAAAAATTCATAATTCCAAAATCATGTATTCAAATTAATGAAGGCCTTGTATTGATTGAAGAAAGCACTAGAGCCTGGTCTAAAAGGTTGAGCACATTCCTTTTAGATAAAGAATTTGTTAAGGGTAGTGTAGACACTACCCTCTTTCTAAAGAAAGAAGGAGAAAACTTACTCATTGTTCAAATTTATATTAATGATATTTTTTTTTTATCCTCAAATAAAAACCTATGTGATAAATTTTCAAAAATAATGAGTAGAGAATTTTAGATAAGTATGATGGGAGAGCTAAGCTACTTTCTTGTATTTAGTGTAAAGAAGATAGATGATGTAACCTTCCTTAGCCAATATAAATACATCAATGAAATCCTTAAAAATATGAAATTGATAATGCTAAGGCCATGAACACTCTCATGAGCTCTATTATTCAATTAGATAAGAATCCAAATGGAAAATCAAAAGATCAGAAAAGTATAGGGGAATAATTAGATCACTTCTTTACTTAACTGTTAGGATGTTGGATATCATATTCACACATTGCATTATGTTAGATTTTAAGCTGATAAAAAAGAATCCCATATGACTGCTATTAAGAGAATCCTCATATATCTGTTAGCCACTCCAAACCTAGGAATCTGGTATCTTAGACACAGCACTTATTTTGAAATGATAGGATATTCAGATTTTGATTTTGCAGGATGTAAGGTAGATAGAAAAAACACTTCTAAAAATTACCAATTTATAGAAAAATATTTAGCTTCCTAGTTGAATAAAAAATACCATAGCTGAGGATGAATATATAACAATAGCGAGTTATCTTTCTCAAATCTTATGTCTAGTGCAACAACTCTTAAATCTTGGACTACTTGTAGAAACCATTACAGTTATGTGTTACAACATTAGTTCTATTTTCATATCCAAAAACCCAATTCAACATTCACACACAAAGCATATAGACATTAGGCACCACTTTATGAGAGATCATGTAGCCAAGTGTTACATCATATATCTATAGGAGATTAATTAGCATAAACCTTCATAAAACCCCTAGCCTTTGACACCTTTAGCACCCTGAGGACAAAATAAGGTGTTATAGACATTCATGCTTAATTCAAGGTAAATCAAAAAATTTTATTTTTTTATCCCAAATCATTCATTCACATGTGTTACATTATATGTATTTGTTATTATTCATGTTTATGTATTATTGCTTATTTTTTGTGTTAAAAAAATTGGTTTAAGATATATCCTAATCATCACACACACCTCACAAACTTCTAAAAAACTTTTAAAATTTTATTCTTATCATAATGTACAATCCATATTCATATTGTATGATATACACAGATGCACAGATCCCAACCCTTTATTAAATCAATGATCTAGATTAGATCAATTATAAACACATCATACTATACAATCCACATTCATACTATATGATCTACGTGTGACCAACCATTGAAAAATTCAATTCATTTGGTATGAAATTATTGCCATTCATATGGAATGATACCTCTCTTCGTACTATATAATATATGTGTCAAATTAGATTGGGATGAATTCAATTTGGCTGGTATGATAATAATTACATTTCATGATGTACGAACACCTATTCATACTGTATGATACTTTTCATCAAACATTGTACCAAATGAACATCATGATGAATGTGATTCCTTAAGATAGTCCAGATAATACCTGACTGTATTATACAATTTGACCACTTTTTCTGACAAGTTACCCGGACGAATTAACCTCCATGATTGTATTGTATGATCGACCTAAAATCTATAAATTGGAAGGCTTTAAAGGTTAATTTCACTCAACTTACTACTTCCTGAATCTTATACCCTCTAAACCTTCCTTTCCAATAGCTAGTGGAAGCAAACGGGAATAATGACTCAGGGGAGATCCTCCCCCTCTTGTCATTTTGATGATCATTTCCTCTCTACAAAGGATGAATATGCCTTCCATAAGCATGAGAGGCAAAAATCACTCCTTGAATGTTAATCAACCTGCCCTTAACTTCAAGGTGATGAACCTTGTCGCCTCCAATACTCTTCAATTTCTCCTTACACTGGCTTTTCCCTACAACTCTAAACTTCTTTATGAATTCTTAACCAACCTTAGGCTAAATCTAAAAACCTCTACCATGACTTCTTTTGTTTTCCATCAAAATGTAGAAATCACCAAAGCTGATTTAGTAGAATATATAGGACTTTCTACTGAAAGACCTCATCCACAATCACTTCTCTCAAATAACTTTGATTGGACTTATTTCAAGTTGATCCTTATGAATGCGGCCATAAACCAGCACCAACCAATAGTCCAAACTTTAACTCAAAATGGACAGGTCATCCAACATGTCCTCATAAATTTGATTATACCCAAAGATGGGGATCAGGTTAATATAACCCCACTTCTTTTTGTAGTTGCCTACCTCATAATGTTGAATATCAAATTTGATGAAGCTCAAATGATTCTTAATTATATCTAAATTATGACTCATATTTGACATCCCATCACTCGAACAAAATAAAATGTTACCTTATGACACATCATAGGTTCTACACATTAAATACCAACTCACCTTTCCTGCTCCACCTTATAATATTCCTATTTTCTATATGAATGCCTCCTTTAGTATCCTTTTCCATGGGGGGCAAGAGCATGCTGAGCCAAAACATGATAAAGAAGTGATAATGCTGCTACTAGTGGACATTCACCGCCATCAATACCACCACTTTCACATGCTTACCCCGAATACCCTCAAGATGACATAATTTAGAGGCTCAAGCAATTATAAACTAGGTTGGATTATGACATTGAACACCAACAACAGAAGCATGAGGAAGAAATGAGATGGTTTGGAGAATAGTTTTCCTCGATTGACAAACAATTTTCCTCCACCCATCAATTCTTTTATCAATTAACACCAGATCAGGATCCACCTTATTTGTAGTATTTGTCTATTTTTCTCTTACTATTTTTTCTTGTACTATTTTCTTTGTTTGTTTGATCCTCCTCTATTTGGTGATGTCAAAATGGGAAGAAATTATATGTTTCGTTATGTTTTAATAGAATCTTGTGTTTGTATTACTTTGTTTTCCACTTTTATTTATTATTGTCTTTTCAAAAAAAATTATAATAATAATTAAAATTAAATTAAAATTTTAAAATCTGTAAACTCTAATTTTTTAAATCCATCACCTAGTAAGGTGGTGCTTAGGAGAAAAGAATATTTATCTTTCCTATCAACCAACATTATTTAAGATCATAAAAAAGGGAGAGATTATTGCAATCCAAGATCCTTACTCTATAATTTTGATGATGATAAACATTATTAATTGAATTGTTGCTTTAAACATTAAATATTTTAGATATTTCTTTTATCTTTGAGCACTAATATTTTTTGTAAGATATACACTACTAAAGACTGTTGAAGACTCAAGATTGTGTAAAATTTAATCTAAAAGAGTCTGTAATTTTATTTTCTATATTTTATACTTCTTGAGTTAGGCCAAATAAGAGTGTATGCAAATTGGGTGACAATATACACACATAAGGGGAGAGAAAAATATTATTAAAGACTTTTTTTTTAGGGCTCGTTTCTGGCAGCGGGTTTGATGATTGCCACTCTTCGGAGGAAGGTTTATCCGGACTTCTTCTGTCATCTTCATGGCCTCCGGTCATTCTTTGGGGTCTGATCGAATGTAGAGCAAGGGTACAACAATCTTGTTATCAGGGAGGGCATTCGACCTCCGGCTCGTCAAGATTTGATTACCGAAGGTAAAGGCAAGAAAATTATGGTTGATTGTGCTACTGGTGGTATTAGGGAGAATATTAAGGCAAAATTTTTGCTTGAAATTTTGAATCTGGATGCGTCATCTTCCATGTGATTGATTTTGAAAATCAATAAATTCTTGAGCAACAATGAGAAAGTTGCAGGTCGGAATTTGGAGACCGACATTGAGGTTTACGGGAATCAAGGAAAGGTTAAAGATGTTAACCTTGAGAAGAACTGCGGTACCGAGTTGAAGCAGGTTGGCACTGAAGATGGGCTTAGAGGTAATATTGTTCTGAAGGAGGAGTTTATTGAAGCATGGAAGAAACCACATCATATCAAGATTTCCTTCAATAAAGATCTTGATGTAATGTCGGAGGACGGAGTTGCAGTCAAGCTAAATGCTGAAAAAGAAAATCTAAATTCTCAAATGCTGAAGTTTTCGCTTGTCATTAAGGTTCTGGGAGACAAGATTTCTTTCCTAATGTGTAGCGTAGAACTGAGAAGATAGTGAAATAAGTTTGGGAATTTTCATATGACGTCGCTTGGGATGAACTGGATCCTATGTTCATTTAAGAGTGAGGAAGCTATGGATGAAGTCTTAAATGGTGGACCATGTTATGTTGAAGGATACATTGTGTGCATGGACAAATGGTCCCCATCATTTAATCCCAATTCTTTCAAAGGCATCACTGCTCCGGTGTGGATTCATCTTCCTTGATTGCCACTCTACTGCTGGAATGAAGAGAACATTGCTAGAATTGCTTCGAGGATTGGAGTACCTATGTTTGTAGATGATAATTCTTTCAGATGGGGAAAATGGGAGTTTGCATGGGTATTTATAAGATTAAACTTGGAAAATAGTCTTCCAAATGGTGTCTGGATTGACGGAATTGCAGAAAGATTTTTCCAACAAGTAGAATATGAAAAGATAGATTTGCTTTGTTATCAATGTGGCAAGGTGGGGCATGACAGGAAGGTATGTCCTGAATATAAGAAGGTTGATAAGGCTGAGAATATGACCAATAAGCAGGATTTGGTAAGTGATACAATCATTCCTGAAGAAAATAAAATTTCAGAGCAGGAGTATGGACCTTGGATCCATGTTCGATTCAAGAACAGAAATAATAGGAATAATAGATTTGGGAGAGGAGGAAGGGCTGAAAGAATGATGAAGGGAACAAATAAAGAGGTGCAGGTAGCAGCTCAACAGGATGTTGTGGAAGTAAATACTTACAAGGTGAAATTTTACCAACATAAGGAAGATATTGGTAATTGCTCTGATGTCATGAAAGGTGATATGGTAAAGGAAATTAATATTGAAATGGATAATAGATTCCATATACTTATGAATGAAGCTAAAGAAGGGGAAGTGCTGAGTCAGCTCAATAAAGAGAAAACAGAGGAATTAATGGTTGTAGAAGAAACGGTGATCGATCTGAAGGATGCTGGGGTGCTTAACAACAGTTTGGTCAATTGCAAGTTGGCCAAGGAATTGAAGTCTTTGGGTCCTGTTGAACCCGAGCATAGGAAAAAAAGAAGAGATGGTAAAGGAAATGTGATAGGCCGAGACGGTTCCCCTCTGTTTGATTAATGACGTCCTTGGTTTTCTAGAATTGTAGGGGGGCCAGGAAAAGAGAGGCTTCTTTGTATTTGAGGGAAATTGTGAGGGAGCATGATGTGGTTTTTATTGGGATTATGGAGAAAAAGCTTAGTAGCATTGATAGAAGAGATGTGGATTGCTTTATTTGGGGTGGTTGGGATTTCTTCCACCACCCAGCAGTGGGCACTTCTGGGGGAATTTTGATTATCTGAAACAAGAATAGGGTGTCTTTTGAGGTTGAACAGAGCTCTTCTCAATCTATTGTTGGGATTCTTTCTACTCCTTCTATGGGAGCATGGAAGGTGGCTACTGTTTATGGGAGCCGGTGTTGTGTGGAGAGAAGGAACCTTTGGAGTTTACTTGAGAGAAGTATGATGGGGTCGGGACCTTCCATAGTGGGGGGGGGGATGGGAGGGGGGACTTTAATTGAATTCTTAAGAAGGAAGAGAAGAAGGGTGGGAAGAGGTTCATCTTCTCTAGGGGTCTTATAGAGATGAAAGATTTTATGACTAATTCTGATTTTCATGATGCAGGTTTTGTTGGACCAAGTTTCACTTGGTGCAACAATAAAGAAGGATCTTCAAGGATATGAGAAAGGCTTGATAGATGTTTGGTGAATTCAGCATCTTTACATTTGGTTCCATCTGGAAGAGCACGACACCTTGCACGGGTGGCGTCTGACCATAGTCCTATTGTTTATAATATGGAAGCTATGCATATCAACAAAGAAAAAAACTTCAGATTTGAGGATACTTATAGGTCCTATCCAGCTGCATGAAATATTGTTTACAAATCTTGGAATAAAGGGGATTTTGGAGATGAGGTAGAGATACTTCACAGGAAGATCAAAAGGACATTAAAATCTATATTCTTTTGGAATAGAAATACATGCAAGGATTTGTGCAAACTAAGAGAAGATTTGAAAAAAGAAATTCTGGAATTACAAGCCAAGGAAGCTTTGGATGTTAATTTTTCAGTGGAGGACTTGTTTCTTCTCAGGAGCAAGGTGCACGAGCTAAATGTTACTCTTAGCAGACTTTCTACTTGATGGAATCAAAGGGCTAAGGCAAGGTGGCATGAGGAAGGTGATACAAATTCTAAGTTTTTTCACAATTATACATCCGCTAGGAGAAGTGTGAAACTTCGTTAGGGATGTTAAGCCCTATAGAACTGGCTCAAGGCTAACAAAGAGAGAAGTGAATTGGATAACTTTAAAACGAAAGAGAAAACTCCAACCAAAATCACCACAAACAAAGTGCGGAAGAAAAATAGATGCGGAAGCGATAATAAGAAAAGAACACACCGGATTTATAGTGGTTCGGTCAAACCTTGACCTACATCCACTCCTTAGAGGCATCTTCCCAAGTATTGCACTAAAATAAGTGTCTCTTCTTTACCCCCCACAGCTAGGCGGAGAAGCCCTTACAAAATCACTTCCACCTTCCCCGGTGCGGCGGAGTCACCGGGTCCTTTGACACCAAAGATATCTTCTTCTTTGGTGAACTTACCTCAAGACAAGCCTTGAATCCGATGGTACTAAGGTGCGACCGCCGAAGCAACCGTGTGGAATCCCCTCCACACTCCCTTGAGTTCCTCCCCTCATAGGATCTTCTCCATCTCAAACTCCACCCTTTCTTCTCTCCCTTTAAAGCTCTCTCTTCAAGTTCCCCCATAAGAATGAAACTGCAATGGCTGCCAAAGACACTTACAAAAGTTGGCATGCCATAGCTTAAATAGAAGCTCTCAAAATGAGCTCATTAAAGTAAGTTGCAGACATTATCGTCCAAGACGATAGGCATATCGTCCTGGCCGATTAGTTCAAATATGAGAAAAATCATCCTGAATATCGCCCTGAAATGAAGCTGGACGATGTCTAATCAGCCCGGATGATCTGGAGATTGTCCAGGACGATTTGACCATGTAATTGCTTTTCCTTAAATTCCAGAGAAATTTTGGAAAAATTGACCTGGATCGTCCTGGACGATATTTTTTAGTCCTGGACGATGTCCAAAAATAGTTATTCTAAATAGGATCTGGCGGCAGATTCTTGTTGAATTGAGCCTATCGTCCTGGCCGATACAAAATCATCCAGGATGATGTGTTTTGCAAAATGACGGCTGCTTTAATGAGGATGCCCTAATTAGGGTTTCTACTTTTGTCAGATCGTCCAGGACGATATAAATATCATCCCGGACGATGTTACCAAAAATAGAAATCTTTTAGGGCACAACAGAAAATCTTCTAAGTTACAAATCATTAGATGCCACACCAAATACAATAGACTCAAGAAAGAAAAAAGATTACAAACTGACACAGACCTCGTCTACCCGATCTTGAGCTGGTTCCAAATTGCAGTCTGATTATGTAGACTTGAAACGTTAGCATATAAGGCAATCGTAGAGAAATAAGGAATGTTTGCTATCATCAAAATCATAAACCATAGATACGCAACAAAGTGCTAATTTTTAAAACACATCAAGGATGGGAATAATCATTTAGTAGAGGAAGATGAACAAATAGAGCAGATTTTTCTTTAGTATTTTGAAGAGAAATGGAAGCATATACACTGTCAATTGGCGGGTTGGCCAGTTGTTGCTGATTCACAAAAGCTAAGCATGATGGATAGGAAAATTTTAGAAATCAAATTTCAGTTGGAGTAGTTCAAGGAGGTGGTCTTTCATCAGGGGAGCAATAAGTCGCCCGAAATTGATGGTGTAACTTCTTCATTCTTCAAATGCTATTGGAATATTATTTGTGAGACTACATGGTTGGCTATCAAGAAGTTTTTTAGCACTAGTATTATGCATAAAGAATGGAAATATACATTGATTGTGTTTATTCCCAAGGTGAACAACCCGTGTGTACCTTGTAACTTTAGGCCTATAGTCGATGTCAAACTACATACAACATTGTAGCCACTATGCTTGTGAATAGGCTGAAGAGACTAATGCATAAGATGATATATGAGGAATAGTTGGCTTTCATTCCAAGGAGATCAATGTTCGAGCACTATATTCTGGCTCAAGAGATCTTTCATAAGTTTAAAACTTTGAAGAATAAAAAAAGGCGAGATGGCAGTAAAGCTTGACATGGAGCAGGCTTATGATAGCATGGGATGGAGTAGTCTACAACAAATCCTCATCTGGTATGGCTTCCCTATGGTTTTCTCTGGTTTTCTCATGGAATGTGTGATTAATGTGAGGGTTTCTATTATTTTCAATGGAAAAAAACTTAGATGGATTGAGGCTTGTAGTGGATTTAGTCAGGGATGTCCACTACCACCTTACTTGTTCATTATGTGTGCTTAACTCTTATCTAATGCTATGGAGCAAAGGGGTCAAAGTTTGGGTATTTAGATATTTTCTAGTGGACCAAAAGTTACTCACTTATTGTATGCAGATGACGTCCTTGTTGTCTCACAAGCCACCAGCAAGTTGGCTAGATTATTGAAGAAAATTATTGAAGAGTTTTGTAGATGGACGGGCTTGAAGGTGAATACTAATAAGTCCCAAATTATGTTCGGGAAAGCTGTTGGAAGACCCTGCAAGAATAAGTTGGCTAGGATTCTTGGTTTCAAGGTTGTAAAGGAGTGGAAGTACTTGGGTATTTAAATCTCTCTTAAGAGATTGAAATTGGCTGATTTTCAAGATCTTTTGAGTCAGGTTATGGATATACTGAACGTTTGGGGGAAGAAATTGTTATCTTTGGGAGGTAGAATTGTGCTCTTGAAGACCTCCTTACTATCTTTGCCAAACTTTGTAATTACTCATTCTATGGTTCCTAAAAAATTTTTGCATGAAATTGAGAAATTGTGCAGGAATTTTATATGGCACAAACCTAATGGGGGAAGAGGTTTGCATTATGTTGCTTGGGATGAGCTATGTAAGCCTAGAAGTTTAGGTGGACTTGGTTTACAGTCTTTTTCTATTAAGAGTGGTATATTGAAGTAAAGATTGGCCTGGAATTGCATCCAAAACTTGAACTCACTACTCCACCGAACTCTCAATGCTAAACACAGAGAAGGTATTTTGGATGGTTATTGTAAGAAGAACTCTTCTAATGCCTGGAAGATTATGACAGAGGGTGGAAAATACTTTAAGAATGTTGTTAAATGGAAGGTGGGTAAAGGTAATAAAATCAAAGTCCTTAGTGACACTTGGCTTTTAGACAAGAGTCTTAATGCTTGGCCAACCTTTGTGGATTGCATAGCGTTGGAAGATATGAATGTGCAACAACTTATCTCTGATGAAGGAAGGTGGGATGATATGAAGTTGAAATCTTTTTTTCATGAAGATTTGGTTCGGCTAATCAAGCAAGTTCCTATTGATAGAGCCGGTGGCATAGATAAGCTGGAGACAGTGAGCAAGTTTTCAGGCCGTTCTTTATTAGCTTTGGCATTTGAGGCTGTGATAAATAACATATACAAGGATGAAAATGCTGGATTCTATAAGTGGCTAAGGAATCTTAAGCTTAATACTAAAGTTGAATTGTTTTGGTTGCGGTTAAGTAAGTTTGCTATTCCTACCAATCACTTCCTCAAATTTAGAAGGCTTACTACTATTGATTCTTGTGCTAGAGGTTGCCTTGTGGTTGAGAATTATGAACATATAGCGGTCCAGTGCAAGTATTTGACTGAGATTATTTCCAAAATTAGAGAATGGGGCTTTGATGTCGCTGTGTTTCAGTTTCTTGATGAATGTTTAGAGTAATTGAAAAGAAAATCTTACCAAAATTCTGGATTGGTGAGATTGTATTGCACTATAGTTTTTTTGAATTGGAAAAACCACAATTTGGTTAAGCATGGGAAAGCTGCTATGTCAACTTCTTTGGTGGAGGTGAATTCTATTTCTTTAGCGACTTCTACTCTTCATCAATTTCTAGATAGCTGGGATGCTAACCTCCATCGGGAGTCGTCATTTTCTTGGCACCCTCCACCGCTAGATTGGATCAAGATTAATGTGGATGCATCTTTGCTCTCTATTAACCGGGCTGGAATTGGAGGTATTTTCAGAGATTATAAAGGTAGATTTCTTCTTGCATTTGGGAAGAACACATTACATTGGGATATAGCTCAACTCGAATTGGAGGCAATCTGTGCAATAAGGGAGTTCATACAAGGATGGATGCTTGAAAGTAAGGTGTTATCATTGAAAGTGATAACATCAATGTGATTACTTACATACAACATTCTTTGAAGAAGATGGACTGGCGGATGGAGAAGTGTTTGAATAAGGAGCTTTTCTTCCTTAATGATTTTAATAAAATCATTTTTCATCATGTTAATAGGAATTGTAATCGGGTAGCCGATTTTTGTGCTACTTTGGCTTTAGAAGGTAGTTTTATGTTTGATAGCTCTTCTCTTGGTAGCATACCATCCTCCTTGTTGGATTTAATCAAGGAGGAAGGTTACCCATTTATCATGTGTAATTAGTCTTCTTTTTCCATATTAATGCAAATTTGTAATTTTCAAAAAAAAAAAATAAGACATTTTTTAAACTAATCATACAATATGAATTTCAATCATACTTTATGATATGTTATCCAAAAATAGGCTTAATAGAATTTTTTTTTTTGAACTAATCTTATTGTATAATCTAGGTCATACGATAAGATTTGTTACAATCTAAAAATATTAGCTTCCAGATTAATTTAAATAAGATTTTAAAATTGATTGTTCAACTAGTCATACTATACAATATGAATCGTACAGTATGAATATTTGAAATCTTGCTAATAAACCTTTGTAATTAGTTAATAAAATCATGGTTTAATTAATGATAGTTGATCATACTATATAATATTGATCGGACAAAATGATTAGTATATACCCAATTTGGTCATCCTAAAAATTAAACCAAATGAAATCATGAATTTTGAACTAATTGTACGGTATGATATTCATATCATAGTGGATAACCTACAAGAAAAAAACTAATTTTATTATACAAAGAGAGCAGTACACGATGATCAGTAGAGACAAATTTGAGCTATCCCAGGAATCATCTCTTATGAATAATGAAAATAAAAAAAATATATCGCATGATCTATTGATCATACTATGTGATGTGTTTATAAAATTTGAACAATTCATTTGAATATTATTTACATCGTACTAGACATGACTAGTTTTGAACTAATCATACTATATGAACCATGTTCATATTACATGAATAGTGATGACAAACTTGAATTTTTAGGGTTTCTTAAAGCCTAATACTTAAGCTATGTTTTGAAGATTCTCTTGGAGGTAGAGAGGAACATATGACTGAAGGAGGAACTCTGAGAGAGGAGATTTTGAGGAAAAAAAATTAGGGTTTATGAGAGGAATGAGAAGGTGCACTTGAGCATGAGGGAGAAGTAGCATGAGGGGATCATATGATTATTTCAGGCTAGCTGCACCCTTGCTCCTCATATGGCTTTGGTGAGTCTTTTGGAAGCTCTCTAGGGAGAGAGACTACTTAATCTAGTCCTCAAGGTTCACTGCCTTCTCCAGGAGGGAGAAAAAGGAGCTGAGGTTCTTCGCCTTCTACATAAGGGAGAAAAATGAGTAAAGATATGATGCCATCATCGAGAGGGTGACATAGCATCCAACACTCCATCGCATCAAAGGTTTGGTGAAAGTGAGTCTGTAAAGGTTTATCTACCTTATTATGGGAGAAAAAGGAGAGTCACTCTTTTTCAGTGCAAATTCTTGGAGTGGAGGACATTGGGGAGTGGACATATGTCAAGGTTGACAAAACCAATATAAAAATCTCTGGTGTTTTTTTTTTTTTTTTTGCACTTTTATAATTCTTGCATTTCATTTCTGTTAAAAATAGCTTGGGAAAAATGTTGATTATTCCTCTTTCATATAGATCAAAATTTTATCGTTGTAAAATTTAATATTTTTGATAAAATCTCTTGCTTCCATAATCAATTAGGATTTGATATTTTTAATTACTGAATTATTTTTCAATATTATTGTTATTATTATTTTGAAGTTAAGAAAACTTTTTAAAGCACCAAGAAGCACCAATTCACCACCATTTTGTTGAGTCTCGAGCTAGTTCTATAAGGTTTAACAACATTCACGTACTTTCAATAATGCAAGATTTAGATGGTATGATTATTGTAAAATTATTGCTATGGGCTCTAAAACTTAATAACATGGCTTTAGTTTTATTTTTTCACGTGATATAAGATGCTCAAAAAATTTTAATGTAAGAACTTTCTTCAAAACCATAATTTGTAAACATATAACTAACAAACAATAGTTTTCATACTATTCATAAACAAAAATACTTTACTAAATAAACATAAATACAATTATATAAATAGTAAGTGGCGATAAGGTTCTAGAAGCTAAATTAGTGGTTTATATGGCTTAATTTGACTTCACTTTAAATGGACTCGAGAATTTATATTTTTAAGGTTTTGTTCAATTTAATTAGTTGACCTAGGGTAGGCAACAACTCATTTAAAATGACATTTATAGCTGGTTAGACGAGGTTTTACATCATGACATGGTCTATATGCATAAAATGAATGTTTAAGTACTTAAGGGTTGGTTTGGTCAACCTAGGTTGATTTAGTCAATGAAGATTGACCAAGGCTAGGTTTTAGGTCCAATCCACTCCAAGTTGAATGATGAAGATTTACTTAAAGATTGATTTTTTGGGTTTTATGGTTTAATTGCTTCTTCGTTAACTATAGTCAACTATGGTCCACCAAGGGTTGAATTGGATTTAGACATGTATGGTTTGAATTTTAAAAATATTTGGAGGCTTGGGTGAGGCTTTGGTAGGTTTACAAGCTTGATTTATGGTTTAGGGTTCAAAGGGTACTTTAATGGTCAAACTAACCAATTTTGGTTAACACATCCCATTAAAAAGTTTAATATGATCTACAAATGATCATCAGTGATTGTTCAATGCCTAGGTTAGAATACCATGTCTTCATTTGGGTAATTCAATATAATCCATGCATATTAAGGGTTTATGTTTAAAAATGGTCCATAAGTAAAGCATGGTCAATTTAAGTCATTCATGGTCAACCATGAACTCAAATGACTTCAAAGCAATGTAATGATGATTATGAACATATTCAATGAGCTTCAAAATGTTTCAATGATGTTTTATATAAAGATGTAATGTTCAGTGGAATGAGTAGTAAAAATTTAAAGGTTTTGTATACTTGTAATAATATTTGCATTTTAGCGTTTTTGATGGATATGAGGCCCCCAAAATGATTAAGTAGACTTTAGAGACATACCTTATCAATATGTAATTGATCAAAAACCATTCCAGATACTTTACCCATAGTATTGAATTAGTTAAAAATTCTATTATAAAAAGGAAAAATCAAAAATTATTTAGGGTTTGGATTTGGGTATTGGATTTTCAAACTGGAATTTTATTTTGGATTGAATTTGCGATTGATTTATGAATGATTGAGAGAATATTTATTATTTAAAATTGCTTGAGTTGATGGAAATCATTAAATATGTGTTAGGATTGAGTGATTGATCATATAAAAATTAATAGTAATTATCATATGAATGATTTAGGGTTTTGATGATTGGACATCATACCAATGTACAATGTTGAATTAGATTTTTATTCTGAAATGGAATTCAAGGATACTATGACCTTGATTAGAACTTTGATTTAGGATTTTGACCTCACACAAAAATGAGGTCAATAAATAAACCCCCAATAGTACTGATGAACTTTAAAAGTAAATCAATTTTGTTATCGTTGACAAAAATGTTAAGGAGAATTAATCCATAGAAATTTAGTTAATAAACACTTGAAAAGAAATGTTCCTAAATAAGAAGAGTTGGTTAGGTTGAATATCTAATAGTGAAATCATCTCTTTTAGATAGATTTAAGTTGGAAAAGAACTTAAAAAGGAGATATATCTAAGCCAATTCAAATTTAACTTGGTTTGTTAAGGTATCCTACGTTTGTTTGACCATATTAAAGATGCAAGAAAGAATAACTCAATGTGCAATTGATGATATAAAAATAGTGAACAAAGAATTTTTTAAAGATTTAAAGCCCACCTTTCCAAATCAACATAGCAAGACACAAATATTTAGGAGGGTCAAACATTTGATTGACTAAATCAATATAGAAAATGAAGATTTAGATACTAACATAACCATATCAAAATAATGAGTAGAATTTAAACTTAAATGGAAGGTCACTTCCAAGTAAGAAAATTTAAGATGTCAAAGTGAGAAACTACTTTCAAATGAATCGATTTAACATATATTCAAAAGAGAGATGTATCTTAAAAGAATAATTTTAATGGTTGAATTGAGAAGAAATCAATAATCGTATCAACAAATCAACCATATATGAAAGGGAGGGATTTTTTAATAGTTAACTTAGACCTAGACAATACTAGATGCCTTAAGAGTGGACTTCTTCCTAAAAGTTTATGTAGACTTGAATTGGAGATCTTTCTCAAATAATTAGATTTAAAAAATTCTATTAAGAAGTGACTCTCAAATAAATTGATTTAAGAAGTCAAATCATGACAATACCAAGAACATATTACTTAATTGACCATAATCCAAAAAGGATGGATGCCACTTGGGAAACATATTCCAATCTTTATGGAGAAATTTAATCAAGCAATGGGGATGTTTTTTGAAATATACCAGATTTAGTAAAACTTTTTGAAATCTATTATATTATCTAGATTCAATTTTTTGCAATAATATTAATAAACTCTATCCATTTTTGAAAATGTCAAAAATTTTCGTTTACTAATTTAATCTTTATCTTATACAAACACCGCTCATCATAGTATCTTGAGATATTGCCCATTTGTAGGTAACATTAGATGATCTCATTTATAATATACTAATTAATAAGATCCTCCTTGGTAAACTTTCTCTAACATGAATTGAGCTTCCCATGTTGGCTCAATTATACCTTTCATCATATGTTGGGCAACGATAGGAATTCATAGAATAAGGACCAAGTCTCCTACATGGAATGTTCTTAAACAAACCCTTTTAACACGTTATGAAATCATTTTAGCTATATATATCTTAAGATTCTGTTGAGCTTACAATTGCTTCTCTTCTTAACCTTCAAGCTCTTCTAATGTTAGTTTAGCATCTTATTCCACTTTAGTTTTATTATTTACTGTAATGGGAAATGAAGATAGAAATACCTCCAAAAGGAGAATAGCCTCTACCTAAAAACTAAGGCAAATGGCATATATTGAGTAGGATTTTATATGTGTTCAGTATGTCCACAAATCTTATCTTATCTTTTCATCACATTAATGCTTATTATTGTCTAAGATTTTCCTAAAGGTCTTAGTTAATCCATTGGCCTCGGTGTAATCAATAGTTGAGTATCTCCATTCTATATTATTGCATTTGGAAAAATTATTTATTTTGGTGCTTCTATAGGATGAACCAATATTAGATATGATTTCGTCTATAACTCCAAACTGATATATAACATAATATTTAAAGAATTTTAAAATATAAGGGTTTCATTGATTAAAGTATAATATAAAGATATCTTTTGAGTGCCGCAATCTCTGATCAATGAAAATAATTTTCACCTTATTTGTGGATTTACTATTGACATATTACATATCAATCGGTGACAAGGCTTTATGATTTTGTAATTCTATTAGAATTTAATCTACTTTAGGACAAGCTAATTCTTTTGTTAGCTTTACTAAGGCCTCGGCCTTGGCATTTTCTTTATGTGGTATTCTATAAAATGTATGTTTAAAATCTATTTTAATATCTTCATTCTATAATGGTTATATGTAGTAAAGTTTGCTTACAATAGCCCGTATTTATTCGTAACAAGGTTTATAACAAGTTATGAATCTCAATACATGTTTACTTCTTTTATATCATTAAAAATTATCAACTTTAATTTGATTATTAGTGCCTTGTACTAAGCATCATTTTTTGTACACAATTTTGATAAATGATAAACATAACACATGAATATTATACATCGGGACTTAAATACAATGCTGATCTCAAATTTTCATAGAACATATCTTATGATCATTTATCTTTTTGACTAGATGCAAAACCATCAAAATATAATTTCCAAGTGAGCTTTTTTTTTTCATTTTCAAATTCAAAATTTTGTCATTTATTAGTTCATCATCTGCTGGAATAGTAATATGAGTTGGGGGCACAACTAAGAAATAAACTAATGCTTGTCTTTATATAGCACATATGAGATTGTATGTTATTTCAAACAATAGCAAAACCATTGGGCAAATCTTCATGATAATGTTAGCTAACTCATCAAGAACTATAACAAATCTCATTGAGATATTAAGTTTACTTTATGAGAAAGATTTTAGTGACTCAACTTCAAAATAGTGAAAATCAAGGCTTGATAATGCTACTTAACTAAAGAATAATTCATTTGGGTTAGTAGAAACCTTCTACTCAAGTAATAAAGTGCATTCTATTTTTCTTCCTCATTAAATTGACTAATAAAGCCCAAAGAGTTTGCTTAACGGTACTATATATAAGATTAATGGCTTCCTTGGGGTAGGAGCAGCTAATAATGGATTTTTCATAAAATATTCCTTAATATAGTGAAAGGTTTCCTTATAATAACCTTTGTCTCATTAAAAAATAGACATCTTATTTGATATGGCTACAAATGGTTTACATCCACATATTAAATTTGGTATAAACCTATTCATATATGTAAACTGACCTTGAAGGGATCTCAATTGAGTGAGACTTTCCATCTCCATGATCATTTTAATTTTAGAAGGATCTATTTCTATTATGTTGCATTAAACCAGGAAACACTTAATCTTTCTTAAATTAATACTAGAGGTGCTCTTTAGAACATTCATTTTTTAGGTTATACTAGAAAATCTTTTGAAAATAATTCTCAAATCATTTAAATGATTCTCTTTTTTGAAAATCTTAATGATAAATCATTAATGGTGGATGCTAAGAAGCACATGCAATTGTGCACAAAATTCTTAGATGTATGAGAAATATGATTAAGAATTCTTTGATATAAATGCCTAAAAAATAATGCATGTGCACATATCAATCAAGAAATAAAAGTAATGTGAGAGAGTGTTGATCTCACGAGAAAGTGTTCTAATATAATGAAAACATGATAGTACTATCTAATAGATGTACACTATTTATCCTTCACAACAAATGTAGGATTGGATTTGGTTCTGTATAAAAAGTGTATAAAAGGATAAGATACAAGTAGGAAAAGTGTTTTTACTAATTATATTGAATTTCCATAGCTTTCCTAAGTAGACACTCCTATGTTTGTTGTGAATAAGAGCATACACATCCTTACATCTCCATCAAGCTTATAAGGAAGTGAAAGATGGTTTATGGACATCTCATAGTTATTATTTCTCCATAGACACTTTAATACTAAACTTCATATATCCAAGTATGCAAGAGTTCCATTTCAGTACTACAAAATTTTGAAATATTCCTCCTTTGAAGTAATATATTACACTGTGTTTTAACTTTACACATGGCCATTGCATATATTAAATTAAGAATTAGAGGTATTGAAAACATCCATTAATTTATTTAAGCACAATAATCTATATTAGTAATCACAAAGGCTTCACAACATTATCCCAAAACTAGCAGTTTTGCTAGATATGGATTTAACATTCAAGCCCTAGATATAGCATCTGACACTCCGCTGTATTTATGGTTTGATGAATCTAAGTCTGTAAGGTTTCTCTATCTTGTTGTGAGAGAAAAAGGAGAGCCACTTTGTTTTAGTGTAAACTCTCGAAGCAGAGGACTCCGGGGAGTGGACTTAGGTAAAGGTTGATAGAATATCTATAAAAATCTCTTCTGTGTTTTTTTCCTTTTTTGCACTTTTACATTTCCTGTATTTCATTTCCATTAATAATTGCTTTCAAAAAATGTTGATTATTCCTCTATCACATAGATCAAAATTCATCATAGTAAAATTTAATTTTTTTGATAAAATATCTCACCTTCGCAATCAATTAGGATTTGATATTTTTAATTATTAAAACATTTTCAAAAATATTGTTATTAATATTTTCAAGTTAAGTAAACTTTTTAAAGCACCAGGAAGTACCAATTAACCCCCATTTTGGTGAGTCTCGGGCAAGTTCTATAAGGTTTAACAACCTTCACGAACTTTGTGTAGTGAAAGATTTAGATGGAATGATTATTGTAAAGCTACTGCTATGGGCTATAAAACCCAATGATGTGGCTCTAGTTTAACTTTTTCACATGATATAAGATGCCCAAAAAAGTTTGATGTAAGAATTTTCTTCAAAACCATAATTAGTAAATGAATAACAAACACACATAATAGTTTTCACACTATTCATAAACAATAATACTTTACTAAATAAACATAAATATACTTATATAAATAGTAGGTGGCAAGAAGGTTCTGGAAGCTAATTTAGTGGTTTATATGGCTTAATTTGACCAAGGATTTAAATGGGATCTAGAATTTATAGTTTTAAGGTTTTGTTCAATTTAATTAGTTGACCTAGCATAGGTAGCAACTCATTTTAAATGACATTTATATCTTGTTAGAGCAGGTTTTACATCACGGCAAGGTCTGTATGCATAAAATGTATGTTTAAGTACTTAAGAGTTGGTTTGGTCATCCTAGGTTGAGTTAGTCAATGAAGCTTGATCAAGGCTAGGGTTTAGGTCCAATCCAATCCAAGTTGAATGATGAAGATTTTACTTAAATATTGTTTTTTGTGGTTTTATGGTTTAATGGCTTCTTCGTTAACTATAGTCAACTATAGTCCACCAAGGGTTGAATTTGGTTTAGACATGTATGGTTTAAATTTTAAAAGTATTTTGAGGTTTGGGTGAGATTTTGGTAGGTTTTCTTGTATGATTTATGGTTTAGGGTTCAAGGGGTACTTTAATGGTCAAACTAGCCAATTTTGGTCAACATATCCCATTAAAGTGTTTAATATGATATACAAATGATCAATAGTGATTGATCAATGCCTATGATACAATACCATGTCTTCGTTTGGGTAATTCAATGTAATCCATGCATATGAAGGGTTATGTTTAAAAATGGCCCACAAGTCAAACTTGGCCAATATAAGTCATTCATGGTCAACCATGAATTGAAATGAGTTCAAAGCAATGTAATGAGGATTATGAACAAATTCAACGAGCTTCAAAAGGCTTCAAAGATGTTTTATATCAAGATGCCATGTTCAGTGGCAAGAGTAGTAAATATTTAAATGTTTTGTATACTTGTAATACTCTTTGCATTTTAGAGTTTTTGATGGATATGAGGCCCCAAAAATGATTAAGTAGACTATAGAGACATACATAGTCAATATGTAAATGATCAAAAACCATTCCAGATACTTTACCCATAGTATTGAATTTGTTAAAAATTATGTTAAAAAAGGGAAAATTCAAAAAGGCTTTAAGGTTTGGATTTAGGTATTGGATTTTCAAACTGGAATTTTATTTTGAATTGAATTTGAGATTGATTTATGAATGATTAAGAGAATATTTTTTATTTGAAATTGCTTGAGTTGATTGAAATCATTTAATGTGTGCTAGTGATTTAGTGATTGATCATATAATAATTAATAATTATTATTATATGAATGCTTTAGAGTTTTAATGATTGGTCATAATTCCAATGTACAACGTAGAATAAGATTTTTATTCTGAAACTAAATTCAAGGATCCTATGAATATGATCAAAACTTTGATTTAGGGTTTTGACCTCACACAAAAATAAGGTCAACAAATGAATCCCCAACAATTGCGATGACTTTAAAAGTAAATCAATTGTGTTAGTGTTGACAAAAATGTTAAGGAGAATCCATAGAAATTTAGTTAATAAACACTTGAAAAGAAATGATCCTAAATAAGAAGAGTTGGTTAGGTTGAATATCTAATAGTGAAATAATCTCTTTTAGATAGATTTAAGTTGGAAAATAACTTAAAAAGGAGATATATCTAAGCCAAGTCAAATTTAACTTGGTTTACTAAGGTATCCTACCTTCATTTGACAATATTAAAAAAGCAAAAAAGGATAACTCAATGTGCAATTGATGATATAGAAATAGTGAACAAAGAATCTTTGAAAGATTTAATGCCCACCTTTCCATATCAACATAGTAAGACACAAATATTTTGGAGGGTCAAACATTTGCTTGACTAAATCAATATAGAAAATGAAGATTTAGATACTCACCTTACTATATCGAAATGAAGAGTAGAATTTAAACTTAAATAGAAGGTCACTTCCAAGTAAGAAAATTTAAGATGTTAAAGTGAGAAACTACTTGCAAATGAATCGATTTAACATATATTCAAAAGAGAGATCTATTTTAAATGAATAATTTTAATGGTTGAATTGAGAAGAAATCAATAATCACATTACCAAATCATCCATATTTGAAAGGAAGGAATTTTTTAATAGTTAACTTAGACCTTCAGCATACTACATGCCATAAAAGCAGACTTCTTCCTAAAAAAAAGTTTATTTATACTTGAATTAGAGATCTATCACAAACATGTTGATTTAATAAATTCAAGTAAGAAATGACTCTCAAATAAAAAGATTTAAGAAGTCAAAGCACGATAATACCAAGAACATATTACTTAGTCGAACAAAGTCCAAAAATGATGGATTCCACTTGGGAAACATATTCCAATTATTATGGAGAAATTTAATCAAGCACTGGGGATGTTTTTTGAAATATACCATATCTAGTAAAAAAATTTAAATCCATTATATTATCCAGATTCAATTTGTTGCAATAATAATAATAAACTATATCCATTTATGAAAATACCAAAATTTTTCTTTTACTAATTTAATATTTATCTTATACAAACACTACCCATCATAGTATCTTGAGATATTGCAAATTTGTAGGTAACATTGGATGATCTCATTTATAATATACTAATTAATAAGATCCTCCTTGGTAAACTTTCTCCAACATGAATTGTGCTTTCCATGTTGGCTCAATTATACCTTTCTTTATCTGATGGGCAACAATAGGAATTCATAAAATAAGGACCAAGTCTCATACTTGGAATGTTCTCAAACAAACCATTTTATCATGTTCTGGAATCTTTTTAGCTTTATATAACTTGAGATTCTATTGAGCTTACAACTGCTTCTCTTCTTAACTTTCAAGCTCTTCTAATGTTAGTTTAGCATCATATTTCACTTTCGTTTTATTATTTGTTGTAATGGGCTAGTCATACCTCCAAAAGGAGAATAGCCTCTACTCTAAAAACTAAGGAAAATGGCATAGATTGAGTAGGAGTCTTATATGTGTTAAGTAAGTCCACAAAGCTTATCTTAGATTTTCATTGCATTAATGCTTATTATTGTTTAATATTTTCCTGAATGCCTTAGTTAATCCATTGGCCTAGGTGTAATCGATAGTTGAGTGTCTCCATTCTATTTTATGCATTTGGAAAAATTATTTATTTTTATGCTTCTGTAGGATGGTCCATTATCAGACATGATTTGGTCTATAACTCCAAATTGATATATAACATAATATCTGAAGAAGTTTAAAATATAAGTTTATCATTGTTTAAAGTATAATATAAAGATATCTTTTGAGAGCCACAATCTCTGATGAATGAAAATAATTTTCACCTTATTTGGGGATTTACTATTGATGTGTTCCATATTAATTGGTGATAAGGCATTATGATTTTGTAGTTCTATTAGAATTGAATCTACTTTAGGATAATCTAATTCTTTTGTGAGGTTTGCTAAGACCTAGGCTGTGGCATTTTCTTTATGTGGTATTTTATACAATGTATGTTCAAATCTATTTTAATATATGCATTTTATATTGGTGATATGGAGTCAAGTTTGCTTATAACACCATGTATTTACTCGTAACTAGGTTTATAACAGGCTATGAATCTCAATACATGTTTACCTCCTCTTTTAAATCATTAAAATTTGTCAACTTTAATTTTATTATTATTTCCTTGTACTAATCTTCATTTTTATACACAATTTTGATAAATGATAAGCATAACACATGAATCATGTACATGGGGACATGAATATAATGCCGATCTCAAATTTCCTTGGGGACATATCTTATGATCATTTATCATTTTGACTAGATGAAAAACCATCAAAATAAAATTTCCAAGTTTGCTTTTTTATTAATTTTCAAATTCAAAATTTTCTCATTTGTTAGTTCATCATTTGCTGGAATAGTAACATGAGTTGGGTGCACTTCTAACAAATAAACTAATGCATATCTTTTTATAGCGCATATAAGATTGAATGTTATTCAAAACTATAGCAAAACCATCAGGCTAATCTTCATGATAATGTTAGCTAACTCATCATGAACTGTAACAAATCACATTTAGATATTATGTTTACTTTATAAGAAATCTTTTAGAGAGTCAACTTCAAAACAGTGAAAATCAAGGCTTGATAATGCTACTTAACTAAAGGATGATTCATTTGGGTTGGTAGAAACCTTTTACTCAAGTAATAAAGAGCATTCTATTTTCCTTCCTCATTAAATTGAACTAATAAAACACCAAGAGTTTGCTTAAAGATGCTATATATAAGATTAAAGGCTTCCCTGGGGAAGGAGTAGCCAATAATGAATTTTTCAAAAAGTATTCTATAATACAATGAAAAGTTTCCTTATAATAACCTTTGTCCAATTAAAAAATAGACATCCTATTTGCGTATAGCTACAAATGGTTTACATCTACATATTAAATTTGATATAAACCTATTCATATATGCAAATCAACCTTGAAGGGATCTCAATTGAGTGATACTTTCCATCTCTATTATCATTTTAATTTTAGAAGGATCTATTTCTATTATGTTGTGTTGAACTAGGAAACACATAAAATTTTGTAAATTAACACTGAAGGTGCACTTTATAGGATTCATTTTTAGGTTATACTAGCAAATCTTTTGAAAATAATTCTCATATCATTTAAATGATTCACTCTTTTAAAAGTTTTAATGATAAATCATTGATGGTGGGTGCTGAGAAGCACATGCAATTGTGCACAAAATAGTTAGATGTCTGAAAAATATGATTAAGAATTCTTTGACATAAACGCCCAAGAAATGACGCATGTGCATATATCGATCAACTAATAAAATTAATATGAGAGAGTGTTGATCCCACGAGAAAGTGTTCTACTACAATGCAAACATGATAGTACTATCTAATAGAGCTACACTATATATCCTTCACAACAAATATAGGTTTGGATTTGGTTCTATCTAACAAGTGTAGAAGCATGATAAGATATAAGTAGGAAAAGTGTTTTATACTAATTAGAGTGAATTTCCAAAGCTTTCCTAAGTAGAAACTCTAATGTTGGGTGTGAATAAGAGCATACACATCCTTACATCTCCATCAAGCTTATAAGGAAGTGAAGGATGGATTATGCCCATCCTATAGTTATTATTTCTCCATAGACTCTTTAATACTAAACTTCATATATCTAGGTATGCAAGAGTTCCATTTCAATACTACAAAATTTTGAAATATTCCTCCATTGAGGAAATATATTACACTATGTTTTAACTTTACACATGGCCATTTCATATAATAAATTAAGAATGAGAGATATTGAAAACATCCATTAATTCATTTAAGTACAACAATCTACATTAGTAATCACTAAGGCTTCACGACATTATCCCAAAACTAGCATTTTTACTAGAAGTTTTGTTATATATGTATTTAACATTCAAGCCCGAGACTATGCCAATTACGTCTTTTAAGGATTAGAAAAGTACAAAGAGAAATAAAGTATGAAGAGAAAAGTGTAAATAAATTTCACCTCAATTGTCAGAATCTGGGATCCCAAGCTTATGATTTTCATGAGAAAAAAATATTATTGATTACTTTTTTATTTCTCTTGGCATTTTTATTATGTATCAATTTTGTATGTACTAACATTTTAGATATGTCATACACCATGCAATCAGTTTTAGGCCTCAAAATTCGGTAGAATAGAAAAATCTTTTGCAAGAGTTTATATTTTAGATTTGTTTTATTTTTACATCTCTTAAGTCAAAGTGCTATAAAAGGTGTTTGCTAACAAAGGCGAGGGAGAAAGTTAAAGATTAAGGTATTTGAACAAATCAAAAAGTATGATTAAGATCATATTATAGAATTAGGTATCTAAAAAATGATTAAAATGGTTAATTATGTAATTAAAAATTTAAATTAATTATACAATATGAACCGAATCGTACAATATGATCAGTTTAACATAAAAACCCTAGCTGCCAACAAGCTTTTGGTAAGTATTTTAATATTTAAAATGTAAAGTAATCATACTATATGATATTCAATTTTTTACTTAAATTAATCTTCATGATTATTAAATCAAGTAAAGGATTATTTTGTAAAGGAGATCGTACCATATGATGTGAATCATATTGGATGATAGGTAGAGACAAAATTTAGCCATCCCAAGGATCATCATGGATGAACCTTGATTTATTAAAGTAATCATAAAATATGATACCCATCGTACAAGATAATTGATATAAATAATTATCTATCATCCTAGCAATCGTCCAATATGAACTTGAGGAGAATGACAAATCATACCATATGATATGAGAATCATCTTGTATGATCAGGATACATTGTTTTAAATAGATCGTACTGAGACACTATTTTTCATACTAGATGAATTGGACTATGACCTAATTGTATAGTATCATCCATGATCATTATGTATGAACAATTTTGACTGAACTAAAATTTTAGGGAAAAATATTTCTTATTAGACACTTGAGAGGACTTTTGGATATTGAAGGAATTCTCAAAGGGATATTTGTCATATCTTATATCATTGGAGAAGGAGAAGGTGAAGTTCTGAAAGAGAGAAAAGAAGTGTGAGGGGATTCCAAAAGGTTTCTCCAAGTAGGATTGCATCTTTATTCCTCCAATAGCTTTGTTGATCTCTTAGGGTATATCTAGGGAGAAAAGCTTCAAGGCTAAAGATCATCAGATTCTCTTCCTTCACTAGAAAGTAAAAAGGAATTCCTAGGTACTCTTCCTTCAGCAAGACAATGAAAAAGGATTCACAGGTTCTCTACCTTACCAAGAGAGTTAAAAGGATTATGATACTCTTCCATAGTGAGTTGTTGGAAGAGATTGATGTAAGGGCTTCTCCACCTTGTTGTGGGAGCTAAAGGAGAGACACTAAGAGTTTACTGCAATACCAAGAGAGGAGGACTCTAGAGAGTGAATGTTGGTTATTATTTGACCGAACCACTATCAAACTTGGCGTGTTAATTCTTATTTATGAATTTTTATTTTCTAAATTTTAATTTTATACATGTTTATTATTCCTTCAAATTTATGTTTTGATTATCAAGCTATGGTTGTGTTGAATTTTCTGGAAAAAGAAAATAAACATTGAAAAAAATAATAATAATAATTTGTCATTTATTTTTGTTAAAAAAATTATAGGAGCAAACTTACATTAATTTTTTTAAGTTCTTCTACTTATGTTTGTGATTGGTTTAAATAATCAATACAATTTTGTGGAGAAAATTTTTAAATAACCAATTCAGCCCCCTTGTTGGTGTGTCTATGACCATTCAACAAGGTTTAACCACCTCACTTGAACATTCACGGATGGTACCACTTCATTCTTCACCCTCCTTTCTTCTTTGATTTCTTGATTTCTCAAAATAAGGTTGACCAACCACTCCAATTACTATATCTTTCTCTCCTCTAGTCCCTCATAAATTTCACTTTAATGTGTTACTACAATTAAGGACTTAGGACACACTAGAGTGACAGAACTCACAAAAAATTATAGAATCCCTTTATAAATAAAATGAAGAACTAATTATATTATGAACATAAATGGACTCAGGTTCCTTGGTCCTTGACATGGAGGCACCGCGACATTATGATATGAAATAGCACCTCGATGCTATTAAGTATGCTCCGTTATGGTGTTGGACTTATCCAGTCCAGCAACTTGCTGAACCGACATGTTATTTGGCTGATTTGATCCTACTATAGATTTTATCAATTTCACTTCCATTGCACTATAAAAGGTAAGCACCGAGGTGCTTGAATATGAAATCTAATGCCACAACTTTATAGAATTTGGTGCTTTAGCACTCAAATTCCTAATACTTTGCTCTATGTTGTTGATTCTTGCACTACATTATTATGAAGCACTGCAATACAACCTTGGATACATTAAGGTATTGAATTAAATTCATTTTTTCTGAGGCTCTAATAGTGCAATGTCCTTATCTAGCATTAGGGCATTTTAGTCACTATTGTGTTGTGACACTAGTTCATTACTTATAAATATTTCTCCTTTCCTAATACATTCATCCACAACATCAATTAAAAATATTAATTTTACTGAAAAGTAGGATAATAAAATACTACATAACATTCACTTAACAATTTCCCCCAGCTTAAGCTCTCTTTCTTATCCTCAAGCAATGGTGAAATCACTTATCGATCAACTTCATTATCTTAAATAAAAAATATATAAATTCAAAATTAACAAAAATATAAGATAATAAACTTCCCTTTAGATGTAAACTTGAATGATCAAAGAGTTACAATTTTAATTCAAACAATTATAAGGGATCAACTTAATAAACTATCCTTCTTAATATTCAAATTAAACACTCTAATGCAAGTGTAAGAAGTTGCAACTCAAACTCAAGATTGAGTACAATAGGTTATACTATAAAGATTTTTGTAATTTTCACTGATGTATTTTTTATTTCTTGAGTCAAGATCTGTAAGGGTGTATGCTAGCTTGGTGATCATGCACACACACAGTCAAGGGGAGTGAGATTAAGTCAAAACTAGAAGTTCAATTTTTTAACTAATCATACATTATGATTTATATCATATTATATCATCAGCTTATCTAACTAATTATATTGGATGATTTAGATCATCTAGGACAATCAATTATGATCTTGAAAAATAATTATTAATTATAATTTAGGCAAGATTTTGAATTTCATATTTATTTCTAATAATCCAGGATGATGTACATGTTCCTGGACATTCTATGACAATCATACCTAAATTGATCCTATGATTAGTTAATTAAATATGCATTAATTTGATATTATGATTGTATTGTACGAAGTGGATTTTACTATACGATCAATATAGATGATTTTTGGTCGTCCCATGTTTTGTCCTGAATGAGCTACATTTCGGTTGAATTAATTATCCCAGACAATCTCATAATCGAATTGGATGATCTGTGAAAATTCTTGAACTGATTATACAGGACAATGCTAATAATACTAGTTGAAATGGTTATTTTGTACTATTTGATCATAATGATATCCAAAATTTGTATCCTTGATTGACTGTATTTCAAAAGAAGATGGAAAATCAAAAGATGACGTCAATTCTAAGAATGGTCTAACAATTTAGAACAAGTTTTAGAGAGTTTCAAATTTCACCAGTTTTATCATAATTTTTTAGACTTAATCTCATTATATGGACCCAATTTGTTTAGATATAACTTTAATAAAAATGGTGATTTAGAATTACTTTTATTAAAAAAATTATAGACATCAACCATTATAATACTTCTTATGGTATCGTCCATTGATAAGTTAAATCGAACAATCTCCTTCACAATCTATCAACCTATACAAACATCCTTGGTAAACTTTCTCCACCATGAATGGACTTCACAAGTTGGTTCAAATTTGCAACCTAGGAATATCAACCATTATAATACAAGTTGTACCTCTAAGGAAATAATAGCTTCTCCACCAAAGAATAAAGAAAATAACATAAATTGAGCAGGAGTTCTATATATGATTTGATATGCTAATAGAGATTCAACAAACTTTCTGAAGGTTCGTTAGGGATGTTAAGCCTTATAGAACTGGCCCGAGGCTAACCAAGAGGGGGGGTGAATATTTTTAAAATTTTCTTTAAGCAAAAAGAAGAATGATTATTACAAACCAAATCACCACAAAAATAAGTGCGGAAGAAAATAAATGCGGAAGCAGTAAAAATAAGAACACAAGGGTTTATAGTGGTTCGATCAACTCGACCTACGTCCACTCCCCGGAGGCACCCTCCGAGCATTGCACTACCAACGTGACTCTCCTTTAGCCCTCACAGCTAGGCAGAGAAGCCCTCACAAAAACATCTATTTTTGCCACACCCGGCAAGGCAGAGAACCCAACTCCTTTTGCTTCCTCCTGAAGCAGGCAGAGAACCACGATCACTTGCTGAAACTTACTTCTCCCAACCCTTCCAAGGATAAGAAACTCTAGGGAAGAAGAAGTTGTACAATGCTTGGAGCAACCCTTGTGAATCCCCTCACAAGCTCCCCCTCACAAGATCCTCTCTCTCCCTCTCTCTCTCTCTTTCTCTCTCCTTTAGGTTTTCTCAGGTCAAGACAGCAACCAAGGATGTTCAAAAATGTTGAACAAGAGCTCTTAAATAGAAGAGCTTCAAAGGAGCTCATTAATTGCAAGTTGCCGACTATATCGTCCAGGACGATATGGAAATCGTCCTGGCCGATCAGTATAAATCCCATGAGATTGGCCAGAGCATCGCCCTGAATGTAAACTAGACGATTGAAAATTGGCTTGATCGTCTAGGACGATCTCACGATTGTCCCGGCTGATCAGTTAAAATCATGGAAAAATCATCCAGAGCATTGCCCTGAATTCAAGCTGTCCGATCTAGATCGTCCAACACATCGCCCTAAATTTGTGCTGGCTGATATTTATCGTCCAGGAGCAACTAAGGATTTTAGAATAGATCTTTCCGGTCGATCTTGCGATCTTTCAGGATGATATGATCATATCAATCATCCTTAATTACCTCCTTGATTGTCTGATCAATTAAGGCATAATTATGAATATCGTTCAGGCCAATTAGAGATCGTCCTGGCCGATTACCAAAAGTACAGAATACCTTAATTATTTATGGTGGTAATTTCTTTCTGTTTTGTGCTTATCGTCCTGGCCGATACAAGTATCGTCTAGGCCAATTTACTAATGACGACAGCCTTAATTAAGAACCCCTGATTATATTTTTTGTTTTAAGCCAGATCGTCCAGGACGATGTAAATATCGTCCGGGACGATATGAGTAAAAATAGGAATTCTAAGTCTCTCAAGTGTGTGTGTAGGGTTACTTAACATCAGTCACTTCAAACATTTATAATTGACTCAAGAAAAGGAAAAAAGAAGATTACAGACTGACTCAACCCTAATCTACCCAATCTGTAGCTGATTCTGATCGTCTGATCTTTGGGTCCTGAAAAAGTCAATAGAGAAAAAGGCAGTTGTAGTGAAACAAGATTAGTTTGCTATCATCAAAATCATAATCCAAAAACAGGTTTGTAACACTTTCTATTCCATTAATGCTTATAATCATCTAAGGTTTTCTTTAAGATTTGAACTAGATTTTTATTGAAGGCCTATGTTAATATACTTGCCTGAGGCTAATAGATTATAGAGTATATAAAATAAATGTTGTAATATCTTAAAAAACTATTTATTTTAGTACTTCTAAGACATGGACCATTAGCTTATATAATCCTACAAAGAACATTGAATTAGTATACGTTGACATCTTTGAAAAATTTAAGAATGTGATGAACTTTAACTTTTCTTAGCGAAACTAGCTCTGCTCATTTTGAGAATAAATCTATAGTAATGAATATGAATCTTTAACCTCTAGAAGATGGAGGATCAATCAGAATGATGATATATGTGTACCCCAATTTTTAAAAGATCATGAAGCAATGGTTGGATGTAAGATAATTGATGAATCATACAAAACTACACTATACTTTTGGCACTAAGCATAGCAATGTGCAATATTCGAGCAATCATCCACTATTGATGGCCAATAGTATCCCATTCATTTGATTTTCATTTTCTTTTTCATTTTTGGTCCAAACTTATGTGAACTAAACAATCCAACATGCTCTTCTTCTACAATCTTATGTGCTTCAAATTCATTTAAAAATCATAACCACATCTGATCGAATGATCATCTGTATAGAGTGTTATAGACTAAAGTATAAGATATAGATCTTCTTTTGATTTGATCAGCTACTGATTTATTGTATAGGAGCTTGTTTTCATTTAAATATTTAATGAAGGGTTTTCTCCAATCTATTGTTTCATCATTTATTACTGAATTAATTTTTACCTCATATGGCAATTTCTTTTTTTATGTATTCAAAATATATGGGAGATGGCATTTTAACCTTATATTTCTACCAAAATAATATCTCTGTCAGGACACCTTTAGACTTTCCTTTAACACCTTATAAATTCAAGCTATTTGATTGATCACCAGCTAATAATCTAGAAAAAAAATTTAATCTCACAAATTTAATTTAAGCTTTTTAACTCTAACCCAATTATCAAAGCTTTATACATAGCTTTTTTTTTTTTGTACAAAGTTCTAACATGTGGTAGGAGTAATATATTAAGCCTTTATCTGGAGTGATGAATATTATCCTAATTACAACTTTCCCATGGGAAGTGCCACCAGAATGTTCTTATTAAATGGAAGAAGCATCATCAAAATAGAGTTCCCAAGTAGTCTTTTCATTTGACTCTAATTTCATGATTTGCTTGTCTGGTAGTTCATTAATTATTGGGCAATCATCTAGCACTGGATGAATTGCTAAGAGTTTTGCTATAGCTTTCTGCTTCATAGCCTGTAGGGGATTAATGTAATTTCAATTTGTGATAGAATCATCAACCATTGAGGTAATTTCCCTGATAATGTCACATGAGTCATCAGGTATTACAATGGATTTACTTTAAATATCAAATTTACGTTATGAGAAAGTCTATACTACCTAAACTTCTAAGTAGCGAAGATTAAATTTTTATAATGCTTCTTAGTTAGAGAGCAATTTTTCTTAGTTTAAATTAAATAACTACACAAATAATAAAGTGCATTCCCTTTCCCTTAATTAGTAGTATGGGCTATCAAGGTGCGAAGAGATTCACTTAAAGCTGTTGTATACAAAATTAATGTCTTCCTCTAAATAAGAGCAACAAGGATTGAAGTTATTAGATATTATTTTTTTCTGCTGAATTTTTTTTGACATTTTTCATCTCACTAAAAAGAAAGCATTTTTATTGCCTAGAGCTGTAAATTGTTAACATCTGCCTAAAAGGTTTGATATAAGTCTCCTAGGGTATGTTAATCAACCTTGAAAATATCTCAATTAAGTAAAGCTCATTAGCGGTGGCATTCTACTATTATTTTTAATGTTATTTAGATAAATTTTGTTTTTCTAGTGTAGAACAACGAAACCCAAAAATTTTCTCCAAGTGATGTCAAAAGCACACTTTAAAGGGCTCGTTTTTAAGTTATATTGATGTAATATTTGAGAAATAATTTATAGATCATATAATAATCTTCTCTTTTGTGACTTTTAATGACTAGATCATGGACATAACATTCCACCTTATGGTGGATAAGTCCATCCAAAATTCTCATCAATTCTCACTGATATGCTGCTTCGACATTCTTTAATCAAAATTCCATGGCTTTGTAGCAGTAAAATCCTCATGAGGCATATTAATTTGATTGTATATGGATGAACCATCCATTAAAGAAAATATTTCATGTAAGGAAGCAATATCAATAATGGGTTTCAATATAAGAAGTAGAAGCATATCTTTTGGACAAGCCTTATTCAAATATCTAAAGTCAATATAAAATGAATCTAACCTTCTTCCATTTAATCGAGATGATATTAGCCAACCAGATTGGATATTTCTCTTCCTTGATAAAACCAACATTAATTTGATTTTTGAGTTCAATTACTTGTTATTCAAGATCCAGTTATATCTATTGAGGTGCATATTTTACTAGAAACTATATCTTATTGAATCTATATCTTATGAACTACTATGTTTAGAAGTAATCCAAGCATTTTTTCATAAATCCAAGCAAAACAATACTCCATATTATTTTATATGACTAAGAAAATTCATCATCATCAAATTGGCATAGAGTTATGAATCAAACACCTTATCTTGATATGTATTTATCATATTTTATATTCCACAGGTGTTCAAATTATTGGGCTTCACCTCCAGTCCAATTTGATGGTGTTAAACCTTACATAACAAATTTCTTAATACATTTTGAGTACCAATAAAAAGGAAATTCTTTTATCTAATCCAAAAATGGATCATCAATTATTTTATGAGTTTATGTTGTTTTATTGGTTGAGGGTATAAAAGTCTAGTTTTATAATCTATATTTAAAGGAGGAGAGCCTTTCATCTCTTACTTGTTTAGATCATTCTGGATAATGGGTTTAAGGTAGCATTTTCCACATACATCTTTAGTCTATCTATAGTAGATATATTTGAATTAACTTCCGTAACAACTTAGTCCCTATCCTCATCGCGATCAACTTCTATAAAAACTTCAAACTTTGGCTGCTCTATAAACTTCCTATAGACTATAACCTCTAAGCCTTTCTCAAATACATACGATTCATTATCTAAGATGGATTCAAAAATTATATGTATTATAGGATCATTTATTTAGAAATAATATTTTTTATTTTGTTGAACTATTATATTAACCATCTCTGGAATATTCGTCTAGACCATTGAGCTATTCTACAGCCTCTTTGTGAAGGAGGAGCAAGTGACAAGTGAACATCATGTTGAAGATTAAAATACTTTACTTTTTTTTTCTTCTTTTCTTTTTTTCTTTCTTTTCATCCACTTCAACTTCTACCAATTTGATATTTTTAGAGAAGAGAATCTACTTCTTAGGTAGATAATATGAAGCATCTTTATATATACTAATTTCATGAATTAAAAATGGTTGAATATCAACTTTAACTCAGTGTTCTACCCCTCATGGAGTATTTGATACACTTATGTAAGGTGGAAGGCACCATTATATATTCATGGAGCCAAGGTCTACCTAAGAGAACATTAAAAGAAATCTCAAAATCATTTATATAAAATTTGGCTTCAATTTTTAATGTTTCTATTCTTAATATAAGGGTTATAAAACCCATAGTTCTCTCACCTTTTTTGTTTAATCCTCAAAACATCATTTTGTTTGAGCTAATTTTGTGAGTATCCACTTTTAAGTATGCAAGAGTATTAAGAGCCATAATGTTGACTAATGCACCAGATCAATAAGGATACAAGATAAATTAAAATTATCTTTATTTACTAAAATATATAATGGACAATTATGATATGTGGTTCCTAGCAACAAATCTTCATCTAAAAATGTGACTCTTGGAACTTCCTTTTAATGTAGTGATTCTTTTTATTGTGTTGATGCTAGCTTATTTATGCAGATCTTTTAGTCAAGTAAAACTTTGATTAAGGCCTCCATTTCATTAGAGAGAAGTACTAGAGCATCGTAAATACTTAGCTTTAGAGGAACTTTCTAAACTAGGAATTTGTAGTTTACTTTAGAAACTTCTAGATTTATTGCATCTAAATTTGGACTAAGATGATGTTTGCTTGATTGCTTTGGATTATCTACAACTTACTTTCATTTATTTATTGCTAAATTCTATGGAAGTAAAGATTTACCACTATGATGGTTGTCTTCAAATACCTCTTTAGGAGGAGAAGTGTCAGATTTCCTTACTTCTTGATCATCGATTGTCACTAAATTCTCTTTGAAAGGCTATCTGAATTAGACATTTCTAGTTTAATGTTGATAGGAACAACTTGAACATCAAGAAAATGGGAATAACTATCAAATAAGTATTAAAAAGGTTCTTCTAATTCATTCAAATATGCTTTTGGAGAATTATTTTCTTTGTTAATTAAATTTTGATTCGAATATTCATAAGCAGAAGTAAACAAGTATACAAAAACCCTTTTTCATTATTTACTTTGTCCCAGGAGGGATGAAATAAAATCATATAACATTAAAGGTTTGAGATATTTAAATTCCCCATTTATAGAAATGTCTTTTTTATTATATACATTTTTTGTTTATTCTTCTCTTCCTCCTTTGATATCATAGAAGCTTGGCTGACTCACACTTTCTTAAATGCTTTGGTAGGATATTTATTATGCTCTCTATCAAGAGTTACCATATTAATATGGATGGGATTATGCACTCTTGGAGATTCTTAAGAAGATGAATGATATATCTTATTAAGAATTCTTTGGGGGAAAAGGGATAGTGCAACATCCCAGTTATCAGTAATTTTTAAAATAGAGGAAGGTGTAGAAGGCTTGTTGATTATATATTTAGAAGGTCCTTTATTTTAATTAACTAAATAATCCTTGGGTGTTATGGATAAAATTCTTATATGCCAAATGATTTGCTTTAAATGTCCTAGGTTGTTTTAGTCAAATCTGTATAGATTAACATTATATCATCCCAAGGGACATATTATTGTTTCACTATCGATTTGAAAAGAGAAACTTTTAATTTATTTTCATTATCAATCGCATCATAAGGAATTTTTAATTCATCACCAAGGATGGATGGAATATTCACCTATAATTTTAATCTTGAAATTAAACCAATGAATTTATTTTCATAATCAAACAGCATAAGAAATATTCAAATTGTCCTTAATAATAAATATTTAATTATCATTTAATCATGAAAGTAAATTCATGTATTTATTTTCATAATCAAACTCATAAGAAATATTCAATAAATCCTGGGGAAAATTTTAATTTAAACTTTAAATGTCATACAAGATTCACTTTTAAATTCATATTTGTCTTTCTTTAATCAAATATGCATAGATTTGCATTATACCATCCCTAAAGATAAACTAATGTCTCACTATCAATTTGGGAAAAGAAACTTTCAATTCATGATTGAACACTGCATAGGGAATATTCAATTAACCTTGAAGAATAAAAGAAACATTCACTTATCGATATAGTGTAGTTTTGAATTTTTCAAGTTCAGATCATTAGCAATCAATAAATATTATCAGTGATTGAACAAATAATGAGGTGATTATCAACTGATGGATTTTAAATTTGATTTTTGTTTGAGCTTTGAGTTGATCAATAAGGGTCAAAGATTGTCTTAATTTTACAATGATCATATCACTAACATTCATTTGGTGATTGTCAACTGACTGATCAAATAATCAAATGATAATCAAGGTTGACTATTAAGCATTATTTTTTTGGGTCAATGATCAGGTTACTATGACAAAGCATAGTGATGAGTTTAATTTGAAGTTTGAGGTGTAGTAATAATATGTGAATAAAGATTAGATGTTTAATTTTGAAAATTGACCTCACTCAAAAAATAAGGTCAATAGGTATCACAACCAACCCATCTTTAATATTTCTCTCAAGTCATTTCTTGAAATTTATACAATCTTCTAACTTATGACTAATCCCCGGGTGAAGTGGGAAATATTTGGGTTGTCCCGATTTACCTACATCTTCCACCCACTTAAGAATTGGAAGTTTTTTTTTTTTTCTAAAATACTTTTTAAAATTGTTTTAATAGCCTCTATTTTAAACCTAAAAACTTTATTTTTAAATGCTTCAAACTTCTATCTTCGCTCTTCTAAAATGAAATCAGAATATGGTCTAAACTATTGATAATTATGTGGTCTGCTACACAGCATATACTAAGGAGAACGACTTTGATTTTCTTCTTGAATTTACATCATCTTTTTCTCTTTGTTGTTTGTGAGCATTAATCATTATTTCTTTTCCATAATCTTTTGAGGTTTTAACTTTTTCATTTCTAAAGAAGGTTGATCTCTTAAGTATAGTTACTGGGAGGCTTCCTCTTGAAAATTAAAGTCTTTAACTAATAACTTCTTAAAGATTTTGATTGTAAATCCTTTCAGTGAAAAGGTTAGTAAACTATGATTATTTTTTAATGGTATCTCTAAGCATGCTACTTTTTTAAATTCTACTCACATCTCATACTAAGATTTTTCCATCTCAAGATATAATCTACTAGACTTTCAACTAGTCCGTGCTTCTCTACTATAAGATACCAACTGTGATATGATGTTTTACACCAACAAATCTTTTTAGAAATAATTCTAATTCAATGAAGGTATAAATTTACCTATCAGGAATTTCAGTGTTCCAATAAAAATGTGATATTATATAAGCTACTTATAAATTACCTGAATAATAGTGCATCACTGCCCCCAATATTACAACAATTAGTCTAGAAATGCATAATATGTTTTTTGGGATCACCTATACCATCAAAATTTTCAAATGAAGGTGGAGAGTGGACAACTAATGCCTTTCACTTATTGAACAGGGTCTATGGTCGGTCCATGGATTTTCCTTCCTTTTGCCACATTTCACTTAAAGGATTGAGTTTTTTGGGTCTTGAACCAGTGTCTCACTTTTTCTAAGGAATGGGGAAGAGGACCGAAACATACCACCACCAAGTAAGTATTGTAATCGACTAATATACCTGTTTTTTAACTTAATAATATGCAATTACAAACAGATAAATATTAACATGTGGATGCTGGATACCTGATGCAACAAAAGTTTTTGAAGTTCTTTTCTGGTACAAAGTATCATATTTCAAATTTTTAAAGAAGTCAATCCATATGTGAGAGAAAAGAAACATTTAACAATCATCACTCTTAACAACAAGGTGTAATTGATTGATCATTTAGTGTTTTAAAAAAGAAGTGGGTAATATTACGTGATATGTTTACATATCTATTCAAGAAGCAAGTAAAAATAGTGGTGGTTACAATGACATTATACAACTGCATGCAGAGTCTGTTAAGATAGTTGTTATTTGCATGCTTTACATTTTTGCAACTTATGAAGTTTTGATGATTTCAAACATTATTGTTCAAATGTGTAGTTATCTCCTAACATTTTTTAGAAGAATTGTATTTGCTCTTGTGTGTACTAACATTTCAGGAAAAATGAACTCCAGACTACGAAGACTTCAAATTAAA
>NW_021318832.1:2051232-2101028 GCF_001605985.2 Dendrobium catenatum | reverse complement strand
TTCAGCATGAGATACTTTGTTAAAATTTGAAACTTGCCTTCATTTTCTTAGGAAATCAAAGTATAAGGGATGTGATTTGCTATTTTGAGTGTGAATAAACACACACAACACACACAGCATTACATACGGAGATATTATATAATTCTTATACTGATCGTAAGGACGATATCGTTCGTACTGGACGATCAGACAGTATGCCTCATAGTGAACATGGATACGGAAACAGGAACTTGTCGAAAAAATATTCTTCTAAGTCCTATTCACAGGCACGAGTAAATTAATTATCGTTACAGGACGATTGGTCACTGTTAAAATTTTCGTCAGCGACGAATTTAAATTAGTCGTCCGTTCGCGACTAGTCTTCTAGAAATAGATTTGTCCAGACGAAAATTAACAATCAGATCTAGGAACGATCTGGTCTCTGTGAAATCTTTCGTCCAGATGTAGAATAATTAATCCGTCCGTCTAGGCGATTGTCCTCTGGAAAATTTTTCGTCCAGACGAAGTCAAAATCGTCCAGGGCACGATCGTGTACTCTCTAATAAAAATTTCGATCTAGACGAACATATTTTGTCCCTACCAACGACCTATTAGTACCGACTATAGAACCGTTTGAAGCAGTTTCTAAGGTATCGGACTTTGTGAAATAACCGTTCGGTTATTCTGGTACCAGAACTTAGTCGTACAGAGACGATCAGCATGTCACGAAGACATTTCGTAACAATCTATTCAAAATTAAAGTACGTTTCAGATAGTTTTAAGTAAAATCGTCCAGAGACAATCTAGAATCGTTTACCAACGAACGTTCCAACTGGACCGTACAGGCAATGAAAACTTGCAGTGTTATTGGGTGAGTTCTCTTATGTCTTTTATATAAATAGTCCTAATTAGAGCTCCCACAATCTTGTTTGTACAATTTGTCTCGTGCCTCTTGAGAAATTAGCCAGGAGAAGAGTGAAGAGAGCATTCAAGGGAGGGATTCCTACAAATGGAGCGAAAGGTTCCTTGCCCACCACTTGTTAAGAGACCTCTTGTGAACAGCCGAAAGGTTCTCTGTCCTCACTTGAGAGTGTGAAGACGAGGACCGAAGGTTCTCTGCCTAACACGTGGAAGAGTATAAACAACCAATTCTGCCCAACTAGCGAGATGTTTTGCGAAATAGGCGCGAGGGAATACAGACGCGTTCCTCTGCACAACACTCGGATAGTGATGATAAGAGACGTTCTCTGCCAAACACTGGATTGGTTAAAAGACACGGACGTTCTTGCCGCACGGGGCTAGTGGATAGAAAAGAGTGTGTGTAAAGGCTTCTTGCTCTGCTTGTGGTGTCAAAGGAGAGTCCATGTTATTATGCCAATTATCCAGAGTGGATGCCATTGTGTGGAGTGGATTGTAGTCTGCGTTAGTACCGAACAACTATAAATCTGTTGTCATTTTACTTTACTTGTTTTTACTTACGCACTATAATTTTCAGTTTTAAAACTCTGTCTTGAAAACATTTCTTTCTAGAAAATTTAAGAAATTTTATTTCGAGTTCCATAATTTTCCAAAAGGAGACTTAAATTTTTTAACTACAAGTTACCCCCGCCTCTTGTAGCCTTGGGGACATTACATTTTTGCTTAACAACATTACTAGATCAACAAGTCATACCACTGAGAGATTCATAATTCATGTTCTTGATAGGACAGTCATATATTCTCCAAAAACAATGAGCATCGAATTGGACATATTATTAATAATATAAATGAGACATGTTAAACAAATCATGAGGAGGATATGGTGAAGGTGTTGTGGAGATGACACAACAAGAGTAAATTCACATCTCCAACTGATTAATGAGATGAATTAGAACCAACTGTCTATGCAAATTTCTCTAGCAGCATGTTGTTCATCATTTTTAAGATTAGATGTGGAAATATTTATTTGTTGTTTGTTGTGTTCCAGTATGTTAAATCATATTCTTTAATGGGAACTTGAAAAAAGATTAAAAATTGAGGTCAAATGAAGATGAACTAAGTACATACCACAATGTCTAAACAAAAGTATCTTATATTAAGGGTTTATCATTTTGATGTTGAATTTTAGGTTTAAATTGATTTATTTATTAAAAATAGAACTTAATTTTACATTTAATAATTACTTTATTATTGGGAAATGGACTAGGTGAGGAAGTAGTAGCATGGGAATGCAGAGTAGGAAGGCTAAAAATGCAAATAAACCAACTTAACGAAGCAACATTGAAGCAAATGAATCTAGCTAACTTAACTTATAGATACCCACAATTTGGGCAAATTATTGGGTCAGGTGACCGGAGGCGGAATATAAGTTCGGACATCCAATAAAAATTTGCCGCGTCACCTTGCGCTTTAGTTGCGCTTTTTGACTTGCGCTTTGGTTGCGCTTTAGTTGCGCTTTGGTTGCGCTTTGGTTGCGCTTTGGTTGCGCTTTGGTTGCGCTTTGGTTGCGCTTTGGTTGCGCTTTGGTTGCGCTTTGGTTGCGCTTTGGTTGCGCTTTAGTTGCGCTTTGGTTGCGCTTTAGTTGCGCTTTGGTTGCGCTTTAGTTGCGCTTTGGTTGCGCTTTGGTTGCGCTTTAGTTGCGCTTTGGTTGCGCTTTGGTTGCGCTTTAGTTGCGCTTTGGTTGCGCTTTGGTTGCGCTTTGGTTGCGCTTTAGTTGCGCTTTGGTTGCGCTTTAGTTGCGCTTTAGTTACGCTTTAGTTGCGCTAATTTTAAAATAATATTTTATTATTATCCGAACCTATCTCTGGGTTCGGTCACCTGACCCAATAATTTGCCCCTTTCAAGACATTGAGAACCCAAATCCGATCTCATGGCATTATATATATATTATAAAATTTTTCCCTTCATCTGTTAGAACTAATAAAAAAGATTGAAGGATTAATTTATGCAAGTACGCCGTACTCCTTTTATTTTCTAAACATCTATTTCGCTGCCTATTTTATGTTTTTTCTTCCTTCAATCCAGTACTCTTCCCTTCCCTCCTTTCAAGACATTGAGAACCCAAATCCGATCTCATGGCATCGGCTAAGCGCTGCGGCAGAGCAAATTGTTCGGATCTCTTCGGAGCTCCTTTGTAAGCTTGCTTAATTTCTCTGAGAACACAGGTTTCGCTATCCAAATACCTTAACTTGGTGCTTGGGAAACATCAGTTTGTTCTTCCGATAGCTTTCTAGAGTGTGGTGGTCTCCCACTTTTGCTTAAGATTTTATGGCGGAGATTACGTTTCTTCGCCTTATTTTCTACTGTTGGTAATCTTGCGCTTGAATGCAGGTAGAATCGGTGCTGTTCAGATCGTCGATTGTCGCTGAACCCTTGGAATTTTGTTCGGTTATTGTTCAGTTTTCCTCTCGCATTTCAAGTATATCTCAAAATATATGCTTCTTTTAACGGCGGATAACTGTCCTTATTTTGCGCTTTTCTTTTGTGCTTTTATCTTCAATCACTGGAAAGATTCAAGCATTTTCTACTTTTTTTCTGGGGTTGATCCTTCCCTGCATCCTCCATCACTGGAACCTTGGGGTTCCTATTCGATAGCAAGTGGTTTTTCGATCAACTACATGCAAATAGATTATCTTTCCTCATCAAGTTCATGGCTGATTGGTTCAAGCTTCATTTTTGAGTCATTTGGATTTGTATCTCTTTGGACTTTCTGTACCATGAGGTTGAATTAAGGCTTTGTAATTATTCCCTGCAAATTTAACATTATGTGGAAGCAGTTCCTCAGCAAATTTCCCCGCAAATCCTCAAAAGCTGAGGCCAATTCAGATTCCTTGTCGTCCAGCCATTCCATTGGCGATGGTGCAAGTTTATGCAACACAATCCAAAGGACGTCGAGTGGAAATATAGCATCCAGCAAATCTGCATCATCTGTGAAGCGGATGTCCTCTTCTATTTTTCCGTCAAGCTTTGTGGCTGGAATTGAACCACTTCTATCCTTTAAGGATGTTTCTAATGCAGAGAAGTCTAACCTTTTCATTAGCAAGCTGAATCTTTGCTGCGTGATCTTTGAATTCTCTGATCTGAACAAGGACACTGCAGAAAAAGACATAAAACATCAAACTCTGGTAGATCTTGTAGAGTATGTCCATTCAGGTCCTCCTCGGTTCACTGAGCCTATGATTGCCGCAAGCTGCAAGATGTTTGCATTCAACTTATTTAGGGTCTTCCCGCCAAATTGCCGATCCAACAAAGGAACTGGTGAGAATGAAGAGGATGAGCCAATGTTTGATCCCGCATGGTCACATTTGCAAATTGTCTATGATTTGCTACTTCAATTCATTGTGTCAGCGTCCCTTGATGCAAAGGTGGCAAAGAAGTATGTTGATCATTCTTTCATATTGAATTTGCTTGATCTTTTTGATTCTGAGGATCCAAGGGAAAGGGAATGCTTGAAAACTGTCCTGCACAGGGTTTATGGCAAGTTTATGGTTCACCGGCCTTTCATTCGCAAAACTGCGAGCAATGTATTTTTCCGATTCATTTTTGAAACTCAACGGCATAATGGGATTGCAGAGTTGCTGGAAGTTTTTGGAAGTGTGATTAGTGGTTTTGCTTTACCACTTAAGGAGGAGCACAAGATCTTTCTATGGAGAGCTCTGATTCCACTTCATAAACCTAAGACAGTAGGAATATATCTTCAGCAGTTGACGTACTGTATGACTCAGTTTATAGAAAAAGAGCCAAAGCTTGCGAGTACTGTCATCTTGCGGTTGTTGAAGTATTGGCCAGTGACAAATAGTCAGAAGGAGGTTATGTTTTTGGGTGAGATAGAAGAGATCTTGGAATCTATTAATGTGACTGAGTTCCAAAAATGTATGGTCCCTTTGTTCCAGAGGATTGGTTACTGCTTGAACAGCTCTCACTTCCAGGTAGGCCATTATTTATTACTTTTGTGGTTTTCTTGCAATATCTACCCGTTCTATTGCAACTGTTTTTACAATAAGATGTTTACTTACTGCTGAAAATTTACACTATTAAGGGATTTTCCTTTTATTTATGACTACATCAAAGTGCTTGATTATTCCCTTTCTTATTCATGTATCTCGGATCTTCTCCTCTTCTTGGTTCACCGACCTTTCTTATTCAGTAATTCATTTTGTGCTTGGTTATTTAGGGGAAAATGATTGATTTGATTGGGAGAAAATTATGAAATTTTTATTTAGGGAAAGATAGTTGATTTGATTGGGAGGGAACTATAAAAGGTTTATTTAGGGAAATATGAATGATTTGATTGGAAGGGAATTAGGAAAGGTTTATTTAGAAAAAGATGGATGATTTGATTTGAAGAGAATTAAAAAGGTTTATTTAAGGAAAGATGACTGATTTGAATTCAAATTTTTGATAGAAGTAAGAATGTTTATATTAGGGTTAATTGGGTGATTTTATTTTCATTATGTGATTGTGTTTGTTCTAGTCTTTCTTTGGAGTTGTTTCGAACGATGTCTAAAGTTTGTGGGAGAGCCGATTTATCTCTAAAATAGTAGATCAATTGTACCTTTCGATATTGTTGGTGTAATAAAAAATCAGCTCCCATATTTGTGTTCATGCATTTTCTTATTATCTACTTTACTATATTTGCTTCCAAGTCTCATCAAATTAGTATTAGAGCTAGATTTTAGAGAGATGACAACAAAGAAGGTTGATGTGTTTGAAGTTGAAGTGGAGTAAATCAAATTCGGGATGGATGAGAAGTTCTCGACCATCGAAGGAAGGTTTTTAACCATGAAAAAGTGGATGGAGAGCCGATTTGGAGGGTTGGAGAAGATGATGAGAAAGATCATGGAGATGCAATCCAAAACTCCACTAGCGGTTCTAATTCATAATCCTAACTAAGATTTGACCGGAATTCTCTTGGCTAAATCTAAGGGAAAGGAGATCAGACAGGAGGAATTCATAGAGGAGAGTGTCTTTCATCAAGAGCTACCTCCTATGGCTCCGATAAGGGGAATATCAGGGTTTCTGGATGGGGGGACAACAAGGAGGGAATTTTGTGGTAGCGGTGGTGGGTTGGCCGACGACTATGTGAGGCATTTTGGCCAAAAGGAGTGGGCAACTAGAGATGGAGGGGGTCAAGCCAAGCCATGGGATTTGGTCATACAAAGAGGATGGAAGAAAGGTGGGATTCCCACCCTCGATACACAGGGGGAACTGTTGGTGGAAGAGGAAGTTGGAGTGGAAATGGTAGGGTGAGGAAGTTGAAGATGCTGATATTTGAACTTTGAAGAGGAGGATGCTTATCGGTGGGTGTACGAGGTGGAAAGGTATTTTGCGGGGAATGGGTTGAATGAGGAGGATAAGCTTATGGCTACATGGCTATGTTTAGAGATGAAAGCCCTAGCTTGTTTCCATTGGAGTGAGGCTAGATATTCGATCCATTCTTGGAGGGAGTTTAAGGATTACTTGTTGGAGCGTTTATGAGCCATTCGAAAAGGAGACCTACATGAGCAATTCTTTGTCTTGACTCAGGAGGAGACCATCATGGAGTATAATGATAGATTGAGTTGCTATCGGGGTTATTGAGGAGGATTTCAGTGGCGAGATATTGGAGGAAAATTTCATGAAGGGCCTAAAGGCTGATATACGGGTAGGCCTTTGATTTTTAAGGCCGAGTGGGTTAATAGAGATGATGGAGCTAGCACAAATGGTGGATGATCAGAGACAGATGGAGAGGACTAGTTGGAGCAGAGCCATGGGTGGCTCCTATAGGAGTGCCTCGACTTCACTGGCACCGAGGACATAGATGGTGTCATTTCAGTGAGAGGCACTGAGGTAGAAAAATTGGGGAGTTTTCCCCCGTACCAACTTTAAGCGTCTCAGAGAGGAGAAGGTCTAATACAAGAGAGCGAAGGGTTTGTATTTCTAATGTGATGAGAAGTATGCACCAGGCCATCGATGCAAGAATCGTATACTCCAAGTCTTTATGGTTTGTGATGGGGAGGAGACTGACAACTAGGAGTTGGTGGAGGAAGTAGAAGTGGATAGCACCTACATCTTGATGTGGTAGAAGTGTCCTTTAACTCAGTGGTGGAATTCACTCCAAAACTCACCATAAAGGAGAGGGGAAAGATCAGGGAGCGGCCAGTGGTGGTCTTTGTGGATAGTGGTGATACTCACAACTTCATCTCAAATTGGGTCATGGATTAGTTGGAATTGAAGTTGGTGGATATATGGAGCTTTGGAGTCATGATGGGGATAGGGAAGGTGGAAAAGAGTAGTGGATTTGTAGGAAGTTGGTACTAACACTTCAGGGTTTGCAAATAATGGAGGATTTTCTTCCCTTGGATTTGGGAAGCGCGGATGTGATCCTAGGGATAAAGTTGTTACAGACGCTTGGGGAGACGAAGTTGGTCCACAAATATTGACTATAGAGGTTCAGCTGGAGGGAAAGAGGGTGGTGTTGCGAGGAGATGCAAGTATGTGCAGAACTATATTTCACTCAAAACCATGGTCAAGGCGATACAGGGTGTAGGGCTGGGCTACTTGGTGGAGTTGCAGGGCCTGGAGGCCCAAGATTTAGAGCCGGTCTAGATCATTGAGTATGTACATCATGCAGCAATCTCCTTAGGTTTTTCTGCAGCCTAGTGGATTACCGCCACCTAGGGAGCACGTTCATGCCATTACCTTGAAGGAGGGAGCTTCTCCAATCAGTGTGCGACTGTACTGGTACCCATAGATTCAAAAGGATGAGATAGAGAGGCTCATCAGAGAGATGGTTAAGGCAGAGATTATCAGGCCCAATGTGAGCCCCTTTTCCAACCCAGTTTTACCGATGAAAATGAATGACGACTGTTGGAGGTTTTGCGTGAATTATAGCCATAAACAAGGAAACTGTGCTGGGCAAGTTTTCTATTCATGCGATTGATGAGCGCTAGAAGAACTGTTTGGGGCGGTCATCTTCTAAAAGATTGACTTAAAGTCGAGGTACTATCAGATCAGAGTTAAGTTGGGGTATGTGCACAAGATAACTTTTAGGACTCATGAGGGTCATTACGAGTATTTGGTAATGTCTTTCGGCCATAGAAATGCTCCAGCCACTTTTTAGTCCCTCACGAACTTTGTTTTTCAATTATACCTTAGGAAGTTCGTCCTAGTGTTTTTTGACATCTTGATCTACAATCGTACAAAGGTAGAGCATGTGGGTTACTTGAGGACTGTATTGAAGATAGGAGCACATGAGGTACTAATCAATGGGAAGGATTTATCGTAGTACGAAGCTGTATGGGAGCCATATGAGATAATCATGAGACAATTCCCATCATTTCACCTGGAAGACAAGGTGCATCTTTGGGGGTTAGTATTCATATGCCACCGGGGGAGGGGGGGTTCACCAGGCCGTTCCAGGCTAGCATAGCCACGCAGCCTAGGCCAGCCCAACCCTGGCTGAACCAACCATTTGGTTGGGCGGAATCAGGGGCAGCAAGAGGGGGAATTTTGGGCCCCCTGTGGGGCCCATTGGATCTATTATTCATTATGTAAGAAGGAATTATGGGGGAAGAAATTAGGAAAGTTTTGTTTAGGGAAAGATGGCTTATTTGATTGGGAGGGAACTAGAATAGATTTATTTATGAAAGGAGGGTTGATTTGATTGAGAGTGAATTAGGAAATGTAACTTAGGTAAAGATGGTTGATTTTATTGGGAGGGAATTATGAAAGGTTTATTTAGAGAAATATGGCTAATTTGATTGGGAGGGAATTCTGAATGATTTATTTAGGAAAAGATTGTGATTAGATTAGGAGGGAATTAGGAAAAGTTTATTTCGAAAAAGATGGCTGATTTTAATTCTGATTTGAGAGAGAAGTATGAAGGTTTATATTATGGTTAATTGGGTGGTTTTATTTTCATTATGTGATTGTGTTTGTTGTAGTTTTTCTTTGGAGTTGTTGCTAACGGCACCTAGGGTTTGTGGGAGAGCCGATCCACCTCTCAAATAGTAGATCAATTGTATCATTTGTTATTGTTGGAGTAATAAAAATCAGCCCCCATATTTGTGTTCCTGCATATTCTTCTTATCTATTTTTCTATATTTACATCCAAGTAGCATCAATTACCATGGTTCAAGGTTGCCCTAAATAACTTGAACCCAGTACTCTCATATGCTTTAACATTCATCCATTATATAATCTTGTTATTCTTTTTTCTTGAAACGCGATTGTAAAGTTTGCCTCATTTGTTCGACAAAATGCTATAAACTTTTCGTGGCCATCTTTAATGACATATGGTATGAGATTTAGAAGTCAATTTCATGAGTTCTATATACATCTTACACTTAATAGATAATGCTCAAACAGATTATGAAAGGCTGGTAAGATGTAATGGATTTGAAATATGGCACCTTTTTTTTATGCCACTGAGATAGAGGTAACTTTTAGATGTTTCAACTGAGAATTTAAAACTAAAACCCTACATTAATTCATTCCTTAATCCTTGTCCTAACATAAGGAATTACTGGTTTGCTAGGCCCCACAAGAGGGTTGAATTTTCCTCTCATTGGCTCCTGTGCTTCTCGTGCGTGTGGCTCCTTTTCCCACTATCTGAATCGGGCTGACCCTATTTGGACTTACTGTAATTAATGGACTGGCTCAGCCGGTTCATCAATACTCCCCCCAAAAAGTGTCTCCTTGTCCTCAAGGTGGAATGATGGGAGCTGCTGCTAAATTATCTGGTAATGGTCTCCTGCTCCGGTAGGTTCTTCCATTTGATCAACACTTATGTACTTCCTATTATTCCCTAGCGCACCCTTTCGACCACCTATGGTTCCAACAACATCTCCATTTCGTTCGTCAAAGTCGAGTGAAGTGAAGAAGATGGAATGTGCTCGCCAATCACCCATCGCAAATGGGACTCATGAAACACAGGGTTGATGGCCGGCGACAGTGATAACTATAGGCGATATTCCATGGCCCTGATGTGGTCCACTACCTTGTAAGGACCAAAGTATCAGGGTGATAACTTATCATTTCGTCTCCGTACCAAGGTTTTTTTTTGTAGGGACGAAGCTTCAAGTAAACTCTGTCACCTACTTCAAATTGAAACTTCCTCCTTTGTGCATCAGCCTTCTTCTTCATAATTTTTTAAGCTCTCAACAAATGCCCTTTATCTCACCCAAGAGCCTATCTCTATCCTCCAAGTATTGTTCTACCGAAGCCACCGGTGTGCCACCTTTCCTATAATATCAAATGAGGCGGATCTTGTATGTATAATACTTTGTGTAGTTTGTGTTGCCGAATGATAGGAAATGTTAGATCAATACTCTACCAAAGCCAACCATGTTACCCACAATTTGGTTGAATTTGTTATAAATCACCACAAATCGATTTCCACACTATGATTGACTACTTATGTCTATCCGTCCATCTGAGGATGATAAGTAGTGCTCTTTTTTAGAACAGTCTCCTGCATTTTGAACAATTCCTTCTAGAACTTGCTCAGGACAATCTTTCCCAGTTCGATATAATCGATTTTGGGATCACATGTAGTCTCACCACTTCCCTCATATAAATAGTTGCTTCTGATACAACTGTATGTGTCCGAAGGGCATACTTAGTCAACCAATCAACTACCACCAGTATCGTCGTGTATCCTTCTGACTTTGGCAGCCCTTCAATGAAGTTCATGGTCACCTTCTCCCATATTTTTTCTAGCAGAGCTAATGGCTGGAGGAGCCTCATGGAGATATATCTAAATACTTGTGCCTTTGGCATATATCAGAGCTTGCCATATTCTTCTGCATACCCTCCCAATATAGCTCTGTAGAGAGCTAGTGATGTCTTTTTGGCCCCTGAATTCCCGCTAAAGGCCGTCCCATGAAACTCTTGAAGCAAGGAGGGAATGTAAGAAGAGGTCTTTGGAAGCAAAACTACCCATAATGAAGCAACTTTTGTCCCAACACTGAATATCCTACATAGTTTTCCTTATTTCCTGCGAGCTCCTCCCCATTTTTCCTCAATCCAACATCATATTCACTCTTTTTCCTCAGTACTTCCCAGTCAACTATCAAAGGCACAACCAATGCCATCACATGCAGTTCCCCCATGCGCTTGGATAACCCATCTGCTTTGTTTTCCATTCCAGGTCGGTACTGAATCTCAAAGTCATTGCTCAATAACTTTGAAAGCCGCCTTTGATGCTCCTAAATGACCATTCTCTGGTACAAATATACTTCAAACTCCTTTGATCAGTTCTGACAATGAAATGTCTTGCTAATAGATACAGTTGCTATTTCTAAATGGCCAACACAATCGCCATCGGCTCTGATGCGAACATCCAACGATGAACGCTTATCTAAGGAAGAGATAAAGATCAACGGCTGAGATCATTCCATTTTATCTTAATTTACTAATTGTATTTTCTTTTTGTTTTATTTATGCATTTTCTGTTTTTACCTTCTCTTAAGGGAGTTGTCCTTTGCAAGCTCTAGGAGCATGTTTTTCTTTTTAGTTTCTTTCATTTTGAGGCCTATATATAGATGCCCTTGCTATTCTATTGGAGTTCTTAGGAGAGTGGAAGTCTCTATGTAAGGGCAATGAAATACCAACCAGAATCATGATGTGTCCGGGCCATGGTTGAAGTCCCTAATTGAGGGCACTACATCACCCGTCAGTCGTAGGATGTGTCCAGGCTCACGATTTATCTTCTTTTCCTATCTCCTCCCCTCTCTTTTTCTCCCCTTATTCCAACTCTCGGCCGCCAACCACTCTCTTCCCCTTCCCTCTACACTTCAAACCCCATCAATACTTGCCTTTTACATAACTCCTAATTTAGAAAGCCATAATTTCAAAATTTCCAATCAATTTTGAAATTTGAAAATTTTCCTAAAATATAAATCTAATCTAGGAAAGTTCCCTAAATCAAGCCCAAATTGAATTCAAATAGAAATTGATTTATTTTCTTTTTCTCAATTTGAGGTCCTTGATTAGGCAAGAATTCAACTCACCTTCCCTAAACCCTCTCCACCTCATCAAGCCGCCAGTCTCCCCTAGCCTTATTTCCCAAATTTGTTCTAGCAGTTACTCCTTTCCTAATATAGTTTGTGTTAGATTTGGAAGGATTATTAATCCAAGTTTGAAATCAAATCCAAGTTTGAAATCAGTTTTAAATTTGAAATCTTTCCTAAATTAGTATAAGTTATATTTGGAAAGTTTTCAATTTTTTAATCAATCTCCTATTAGAATTAAATTAAAAAACATATTGTTAAATTACATCTTTAATTTAATTGGTTATATTTAGGAAACCCTTTTGAATTATTTTCCCTCACACTCTCTCCTTGAAACCGTGGGCCCTCCTCTTCATGCATAAGTTTGAATTTTCAAATTCAAAATAACCTCTTCATTAACTTCCTAAATTAATCTTTTGCTAACTTGGAAAGTTTCTAATTTGAATCCAAATTAATATGAATTTCAAATCCCTTTCCTAATCAATAGATCTAATTTAGGAAGACCCTTCAATCCCCCCAAATCTGAAATTAATTTCAGATTTAATTATCACATCATATTTAATGCTATGGTCCACATACATCGAATGTGAACATCTTTCCTCCCTCCTTTAGCCGCCCCTCTCTCCTCTATCCTAATGATTTCCTTCCTAATTAAAGGCCTCAATTAAGGAGATAATTAATTCTTCTCTTCCCTCTCTTCTTTTCTTGTTTGAATTTCAAATTCAAATCCATGAATTGAGGGAAATCTGAGATGGAATATTAAATCTTTAATTTTTTTATTACCCGCCCTCCTTCGTTCTACATCTGTTCTGAGATGGAATTTTAGATCTTTAATTTTTATAACCCCCCTCCGTTCTATATCTGGCTCCCTCTCGTAAACTAACTTGAGATTGGCCCGAGCCGTCAGCACCTAGCTGAAATAAGTTGGCCTTTGGTTCTGCATGTGTATCGCTTCCAACCCAAAACATAATTTATCTTTCTCAATAAGAAAAGGCTGGCTAAAATTCAAAAGAGCTAAGACTAGCACTCTTGTCATAGCCTTCTTCAACTCAAAAAACTTGGGTGGTTGACTCTCCCCACTTGAAATTGTCCTTCTTGAGCTGTTATATCAAATGGCCATGTTATAGAACCATATCCTTTAACAAATTTCTGATAGTAACCCATGATTCCCAATAATCCTCTCAGCTGCTTTAAATTCTTGGGATATAGGCCATCTGAGCATGGCCTTAATCTTGCTCTGATCAGCTGCCACTCACTCCTAAGATAACGTATTCCCTATATACTCCACTCTAGGCTGTGTGAATGATTGACAAACAAGGAGTGCTTCCGTTAGGTGGATAATATAACTCCCAGATGCTCCAAGTGCTCCCCCTTAGACCTTTTGTATATCAATACCAGCAAAAACTTTCACAAGTAAGACTTGAATACCCTATTCATCGGGATTGTAAAGTGGCTGGTGCGTTAGAGAGGTTAATTGGCATCACCAAGAACTCAGTGTCCCTCGTGCGTTTGAAAAGCTTTCTTGTGGGTGTCTCTAGGTTGCATTCTGATATGATGGTATTCAGATTTCAAGTCGATCTTGGAGAACATCATAGATCTGCAGGTAATCTAACAGTTCATTGATGACTGGTTTGAGAAACTTGTCTGGTACCATTTCTTTATTTAGGGTTCTGTAGTCTATGTCGGACCTCTAGCTCCCATCCATCTTCTTCACAAATAATACAAGATTAGATAAATGGCTCACACTGGGTTTGATAATTTCAGCTTCAAGTATCTTCCGAATCAGTTTCTCAATCTCGTCCCTTTGGATTTGAGGATAGCGGTATGGCTGGGCACTAATGGGGGATACTCCTTCCTTTAGAACAATAGAGTGCTCATTCTCCCGTGGGAGTGTTAATCCCCGGGGAAGCTTGAATATCTCCTTGAAGTTTTGAAGAAGGGGCTGCACATTATTTGGAATATCCTCCCCATCCTCTATCTATTCTCACTCTAGACTCTTAAACTCCACCAAGAATCCCTCTCCTACCTCTTATAGGGCATGAACCATAGTTTTTAAAAACCATTTCCTTGGGTAAGTTGGCGTCTCCCTTGATTGCCACCTTTCTCTCCTCCACCTGGATCTCCATGGGCATTGCCTTCTAGTTCACCTTGATCTCCCCCAAGGTTTGTAGCCATTTCATTCCCAAAATCAAATCAGTACTTCTCAACTCTAATGGAAGGAAATCCTTCATGATGTGAATCCCTTGTAGCTCTGCCAAAAAAACCCTACCATATCCTATGCCCTTCTCTACCTTTCATATGCCCAACATCACTCAAAACTTCTCGTGTATACTAGTTTCAGACTCAGTTTGTCTGCCATTGGTTCGATATGAAATTGTGGGTAGCCCCACTGTCCACCAAGATCGCCTCTGTCTCTCTTATCTGTCCCCTCACTTTCATGCTTTGGGGTGAATCCCACTATAGAGTTCAATGAAACTTCAGTTACCTTCAAATGCACGGGCTCCTCTTCCTCTTCCTCCTCCATCATTGCCTCTTCCTCATCCTCCTCATCACACACAACAAGAACTGGCAATGTGTGATTTTTGCACCTATGTCCTGATCTAAATTTCTTGTGACATTTGAAACAGTCCCTTAGCTCTCTTGTCTTGCACTTCAGTATCAGTTAGCCTCTTGAAATCCCCTTCTTGTCGGACTCCCGAATTGCCCTCCTTTGGAGTCTTCCTTTTTATCTGGTACAGTCTGCACCCTAGGTGCCAGGAAAGTTGTCGTCGTGTGATAAGAATCTCCTTCACTAACCCTTTTGCTACTATTTGTACTTATTTCTTATTTTCAATCATCTAAGCTAACTACATTGCTTTTTACATGTCATGGGGTCTTTCCACCCGCATTGCTACCGTCAACTCTGGTTTGAGGCCTTTCATGAAATTGCTTTCCAATATTGTCTCCGATAGCCTCTCTACTCGTCCCGACAGAAGCTCAAATCTTTCCTGATACTCCGTCATAGTGCCGACCTACATCAATGCAAAGAATTGCTCATAGTAATCTTCATCTTGATGGGCTCAAAAGCGATCCAACAAACGTTTTTTTTCCCACTAACGGATTGCATACCTTGTCTCTCCATTGGTACTATGCCAGTGACTTCCTTTCAAGACATAGAGCAACGACTATTAGTGTCTCATCTTCTGTCAACTCGTTCACTGCAAAATGTCTCTCCATCCTATATATCCAACCATGCTTGTCTTCCCCTTCAAACACAGGCATTTTTAGCTTCCTAATCTTCTGATCTCCTGCCGCAATGTCCCCTTCCGCCCCCATAACGTGGGCATTGGGGTCTCTTCATGGTTCCCTCTCCTACCTTCTCCGTTCATATTCTCTCCTTCCTCCAAGTTCAGCCCACCTATTCTCTTCTTCCCATTCCTTCCTACCTGCATATTCCCTACCCACACCCCCCTTCTTAGTAGAGGCTCTAGGTGGGGTATTCGATACCCCCTCCTAAAATTTCCACGTCTTTGCCTTTGCTTGACATGTCATCTTTTTGATTTCTCCTTGCTTCCGGCGGAGTCATTTTAGTATGAAACTCAAGCATCCGCTTCATTATCTCTTCCATATTCCCAAACCTTCATTATATCTTTGAAATATGTTCATTCATCGATCCCACATCCGCTCGTAGTTGCCCAACTTCCCCCTCCAACATTTCTTCCAACGCCTCACCTCTTCTTTCGGCCATCAGTTTTAAAAAATTGCTCTGATATCAATTTTGCACGCCTAGATATCAAAACAGTCAACAAACCAAGAGATAATTCAACAAACCGGTGATTTTTATTGATAAGAAATGCAAATCGAACAAGCAAGATATAATGTTTCTCTTTCGAGAGGACATTCTCTCCCAAACCCTACACGCTACTAGGATCCCTCATAAATTAGTAGACAACACAAACTCCCAAAATGCTGCATTAAAAAAAACTCCAAACAAACCCTAAAACAGCCCTAAACAAGCTCTTCCATTTCCCTTCCAAACAACCTTCTTATCAATCTCCCTCTTTTATTTGAATTCGAAACCTACTTTAATTCCTTCCTTAATCATTCTCCTAACTTTAGGAATTACTAGTTTGCTAGGCCCACGAGGGGGGCCGAATTTCCCTCTCCCGCTCCAGGTCTGCATGCGGCTTTCGTGCCTTCCGTGCGTACTACTCCTGCTGCCACTCTCGCCATATGAGTTGGGCCGGCCTTGTTTAGGGCTGGCCTGGCTGTAATAAATGAACTGGCTCAGCAGCCGGTACATCAGAAAACTTCTGAAAATTACATATTATACAGAACTGATCTTGGAAGAAGAAAAATACGTATGGATGAACGAAAGAGCTTCTTGAAGATAGTTGGTTGTGATTTTTTTCTGTTCATTATGTCTAGTGGTTGAATATAATTTTATCTGATTGTCTTATAGTATAGTAGCTATTTGTTACGGTAGAAACTGCATCCTTTATTTTGCAAATCTAGAAAGCAATATCTTAAGGAACCTTGGGCATACAACTTTTGCATCTTTGGACAAATTGTTATTACCTAGTCAACATATTGTGGTATATGCATGCATCTTTTTTAATCACGGTATTGCCACTATAATTATCTTAATGCCATCATGATTAAAATGATTGAACGTGGTCACTTCAGTTGTAGCTTCAAGCTGCTTTGCATATTGCAAGAGTTATGGGCTCTCGATTTGATTATTATTATTATTTTTTTTGGCATTGTTGTATAGTGTTGCGCTTTCCAATAAAATAAATAATTATTTTGTACAATCATGCTAAGATTGTTGTCTAAAATTTGTCGTAAGAGTTGTGACTATTTGGCAAAGAATTATTGTAGCAGCAATGTTAGTTTTAATCGAATGATCATAATGGTTATTATTAGGAATTTCATGTACTTATGTGAATATATATATACACATAACACACTCTTCTGGAAAGCTAGTTTAAATTCCGTTTAAAGATAACTGTCTTTCTTCTTTCATTTCTGCTTTTGAAGAAAACATTAACTGACAGTAGAAAGCTATCCCCAATGGTGCCTGAATAAAGTAGCAATTTTTTTGGTGTGATAAAATAGACATCTGCACGACATGACTTCTTTTCTTTTTGCGAAGGAGAACACAACGTTAATGATGGTTATGATCAAGTTGAAAACAATCACTATTCCAAAAGCTTGTCTAAATTCTCAATTTTATATATTTACCTGTATGTGCTTATAACTATTGCAAGTGTAATTAGCTGTCTAAAATCCAGAGAGTTCAGTCATCCTCTATATAGTGTCATAGCTTGTTTTATGATTAAATACCCATCTTATATAAACATTCCAGGTTGCTGAGAGGGCCCTGTTCCTATGGAACAACGACCATATCATGGGCTTGGTGTCTCAGAACCGCCATGTACTTGTGCCCCTTATCATTCCATCTCTGGAGAGGAATGCAAGGAGTCATTGGAATAAGGCTGTCCATAATATAACATTTAATGTCAGTAAGATGTTATTGGACATGGATGAGGAACTAGTTTTGTCCTGCAAGAGGAAGTTTGAGGAGGAGGAAGGAAAGCAGCCAGCAGTCGAGGAAAAGCGGACGATGACATGGGAGCAACTTGAGAAGGCTGCTTCCACTTTTCATCCAGTGACTGGAAGAACTGCCGTCCTGGTAACTCCATTCTCAGCTCCAATTGTAGCAACTCTTACATAGCTGCTATGAAGTAGACTTTCTGCTCTTAAATTTTCCTGTAATGCATGAGGAATTCCTTTTTTATATTTTGCTCCTCGTCTTTCATGTTCTTTTGTATTATTAAGCTACTTTTTTGTTAAAAGTGGGAATGCCTAGTTGATGTTCCTAATGAAAGGGAAGGGCTTGCTGTATGATTATTCCCATCATGCCTATGTCATTAAGATATTGATACTTGGTAGTCATTTTATGGCTCAGTTCCTGTTTTCTGTTTTATTCTGGTTTCATTTTTTATCTCATTTATTCTGGATTCCTTTTATTATGGTTTGCTGATAAAATCTTTTTTTCTTTTTATCCTGCTGGGCTCTGATAACTGTCTCATGAAAATCTGGGGAAAAAGATCTGGTTTGCCTGCTTTTAACAAGAGCTGTTAGTATTTTCTGGATATAGATTTTCTCCAAATACCCATCTTTGTCGTAGAGTATATTTTGAATGGCTGCGATTGATTCCACTAAACTCATAGCAGCTTTAAAAAGATTTGGTGGATTCAACGTTTTAAAAGGAGAAATCGGGAATTGAGGCTTTTTGCCTAAGCGAGGCGAGGCGTAAGCCTCGAGGCGGATCGAGGCGTAAGCCTCAAAAATGATAAAAATAAAGTAACTTAAAATTATGAATAATAACAAAAAATAACAAAATATTATATCAATTGTGAATTTGATAATTTGTTCTAAGATAATATTAGTATATTACTGGAAAAGAAGATTTAAAATAAACTCACTTAAAAATAAAACATCCCTTTAGGATCAAGACCCAATGCAGGCTCACCATCACTTTGATGGTCTTCAGAAGAATCTTCATAATTAATATCAAAGCCATCCTCAAACTCTTCTTCATCTATAATATTTTTTCCTTCATCCCCTATATCAATTAATATTTCATTAGATCTAGAATGAAACAATAATAGCATAAAAAATAATTCATTATATTTAAGAATACATTTGAATTTTTTTAAGCTCAAATATCACTTTGTTTCTTTCTTTTATATATATGAGTAGTTGCTTCATTGTCTTCATTTACATGATTTTCTTCTTCTGTTTTCAACTTTAGAAACATCAACATTCTTAGAAGTAACCCATTCATCATCAGATTGTAAATCATCAACAAGTAAATTGTCAATTTCATTATCAATGCTTCATTGCTTCTGTAATTTGAGATGTCTATCTTTCAGTTTTTTGTTAAATATAACGTAAATTAGTTTGTTCATTCGATTTGTCGCCAATCGATTTCTTCTCTTAGTATGAATTTGATTTGAGAAGCTGCCCTCCTGGAGGGGTTCGACCTGCTCGGTCAGGTCGTGGGGTCAAGGGGCAGCGCCCCTGCGGGGTTTTCGTGGGCAGCGCCTCCGGATCAAAATTTTATTGTAAGAGTAATTTTGAAATTATGCTTGTTTTTAAAGTTCGTAAGTTGTTTGTATGGAAAGGTACTGAGTGGTATCGAGCATGTACCTAATGATACCGAGCGTGTACTGCTCAGTACCGAGCGATACTGGCTCGGTACCGAGCGGTACTGGCTCGGTACCAAGCATGTACTTAGCGGTACCGAGCATATACCTAGCGATACCGAGCATGTACCTAGCGATACCTAGCGATACCTAGTAGTACAGACTATGTACTGAGCGGACGAATGAAAGAAAGTTGAATCAGGAGTTATTCAAGCTTTCGTTACTGCACGTCAAAGTCAAGGCCCATAACACCGCTCACCTGCTCTTCCGACCTAACCGAGGCCTGAACGTTTCCTGCACTCACAACTTCGGCTTCGTTTCCTACTTTCAAAACTGTTATTTATTTCGGCTTTTATTTCCTGCGTCGTCTCCTTCCGACTTCATCTCCTGCACTCACGGCTTCGTCTCCTTCCTCACGGCTTCGTCTCTTTCCCTCATGGCTTCGCCTCCAATTCGCCTTTCAATTGTCAGAGGAAGCCATAATCCTATACACGAATATGAGAACACGAATCGGCTGTGTCGTATTTACATATATATCGAAGAAAAAATTTCGAGCTGGTGCCTCGTACTACCTTGAGGCGTTACGCTTTGATGCGTACGCCTCATGCGAAAAAATTGTAGGCTTCGCTGGATGGTTTGAGGCGTAAGCCACGATATGCATGACTTCCGCCTCAACTTGAGGCACGACTCAATGCGAACACCTCGTCCGCTTTTTAATGGTTGGTTGGATTCAGCCACCCTTATCATTATTATTGGGGAGGATCTGAATTCGTATTTTCCATATGTATCTTTTTTCAAACTAACATTTAGCTGGTGCCATAAAAACATGTCACATTATATACACTACTAAAAAATAGGGCTATCGCAGCACAAGTTTTAACCTATACCGACGGTTCTACCAGGCACTAATTTCTTCTTAGCGGTTTTAAAATCGCTATACCCCTGCTGTAATTGCAATGCACTGTAGCGACATTCCGCATCGGTTTAAGGACCGGTGGGTTAGATTTACAAAATGCTATGTTTAGCAGCGGTTATAACCGGTACACAGTTATAGATTTGTAGCGGTCAGAATTGTCACAAATAACTTCCAGTTAAACTGATATCCAGAGCTGTGGCGTTAAAAACTGTCACAATTTTGACATGTTGTGGAGGTTAAAACCGCCATAAACATCTAGAATTTTTTTTTAAAAAATACAAACCAAGAATGTCTAATGCTGTAAAAATACAGAACAAGAATGTCTAATGCAATCATATGTTGATTTGATATAAACATACATCAGCAACTAATAGGAACTTTGAGAGATTAAGGCATCCAACCCTGCTCATTCAGAACCCAAAAGAACAGAAAATTTTTCAAAAGTAAAGAAGAATGAGAGACCAATAATATAGGCTTAGCAGTCAGATGATAGCAAAATCATACATGATAAATTATAAATAAATAGTTCGTCTTCCTAAAATAATAGAAGCAATCATACAATATATATTAAACATGTTAAATTATACATAAGACATTATTACCAAAGTATATAAAATATTGTGTGGATGATTTAAGAGATTAGGTTTAAAACAAGAAGAGAAAAAAATTGAGATGTGTCAAGTAGAGTTCTAAACATAGATCTTAATTAGGAATCAATAAATTATAATCCAAATACATTAGACAAATTGATGCAGATCCAACAGTGACCACTCCAAAGAACAAAGGAAAATTAAAACTACAATAATGTAAAAATATAAATGCAATCAACTTTTATACTGAGACCACTAATTGTAATATGACGAATTTAACTTCATTAACCAATAACCAGGTCAATACGCTTGATCTAGACAAGATCATTTATGATGCTTAAATAAAATTCAAACCAGAAGAGTTAACTAACATCACTGGATATACAGAGCGTTATGAATGCTATGAAAAACATCAACATCATAGAATTTGTCATTTCTTTTGTCCAAAGTCCAAACAGAAAAAGTTAGAAACATCTAAATACTCATTCAATTGAAGTAGAAGAATCCCATTTACTGTGGCTAATGATCTTGAAGCATGAAGTAGTTCATAACAACAATATTCTCAATCCAAGTCCAAGGTCTCAAAGTAATGCAAATCAAAGAAACGAACTAGAAAGGAGAAGTTAAGGAAAAATCATAACAAGTGCAAACATCACAAGTTCAAATATCAAAAGAACTACTAATGCTCAAAATCAAAACAACATAGGTTTCAAAATACATAAAATATTAATACAACTAGAAACATCACAAGAAATACTAGAGCTCATCAGCAGAACAAACTTTAGTTTCCAGTAGACTGTCAGATATCATATGAATTTTCATTGTCACCTTGAAATTAATATGAAGATAATGAGATACTAATAATAAAAAAAATTTCATTAAAATTACATAATTTTTTTTCATATCATTTCTGATCCTCAGAGGTGCTTTGCCTTCCTTTAACTTTGATGTGGCACCAGATGCTTTATTAATTACACAATCACCTAGAATACAATGCTCTTCCGTATGTCGATTTCATACAACATATCCAACAAAAAATTCTTTTGAAATTAAATGGTCTTTAACATCTTTCATAGAATGGAAGTACCTATTAATGCATGACTTGCACGGACATAAATTTTTTCTTGATAAATTATGGCTTCGACTTACAAACTCTATGAAATTGTTTACACCAGTTACATAATCACGACTCCACTTGGCTTTTGTAATCGAACTCTTATCCATATTAAGTAAAAAATAAGTTTCCAAGTCATTGCTAAGAATAAGATTCATTAGTTCACTCAAATTTTTATGTGACCATCATGTTCATAGACTTGTGATCATATTATATCTCAAACTAATTACCTTCAGGTTAGCAATAGAAGAACAGAATGAAGTTCTTAAATTTTGATGTTGATGATATTACTTACAAAACCTTTAAAATTTAGGCTAGTCTACAATATATCTAATTTACTACCATTCTTATGATATTTACTTACACTTTATAGGTTATTAGTATTGAAATTACTTCTAACACATAAACTATAGCATCGACTCCTATTTATCAACACACTATGGTTGATCAACATGAACTCTATTGATTGGAACACATCTATATGAAATATTCATGTTATGAATATGCTTGGTCATTTTACCTAAGCACTCCTAAGTATTTGATTGGTTGATCACCAAGCTTCTAGGCTAACTCCACCACAAAAATTATTCTAAGCACAGCCCTACAATCCTATATTAGACATAAAACCTAAACATTTATAGAACAAAAATTTTATAACTTAATTGAGTATGATTAGAGAGTCATCAAGTTTTTAAGCCCTTTCTGGTAAATATTATGGGTGAAGTTTGGTATATAGCTACAATGCATCTTGGTTATGCATCCTCAAACTACTGATAAAATCGAATCAGTTAATTGTTGCCTAGGTAACTTCGGTTTGATGTTTCATTTGCAAAAATAGTGCCAATGGGAACCAAATTCTAGCACAGGTTGAATTTTCTTATAGTTGATGCGTTAATCAATCTACTAACCTAAATTCATTTGAGCAATCTACTGAGATCGTGCATGGCCACAATCTATTCACTCCAGTTGATTTTGTTCCATCTCTAGGTATTATTGAGTATTACAAATAAAAAAACACTAAAGCCAAAGAGATAAATGCTACATAAGCAATTGCAGAAGGAAATTTCATAATAAAATACAAAATATTAGAAACATAGAAACAAGCACCAAAAATCAACAAGATGCACGCGAGGAGGGATATCTCATTTGGATTCGCCTACTAAAGAAAATATCTCCCTACTATGAACTTGAAACAACCTACCTGTGTAGGTGAATCCTCTGAGCTAGCTATATAAGCGGCTTACACTAGTCCGAATTAAGGATGCTTTCTAACTTACCATTTTTGTTAGCAATATGGATATATCTATATATAATCAACGAAACATTTTTTTTAGAAGAGCTCATCTCATCTCATCTCATCAAATTATAACCCTAACGATTGAAAATGCAAAACACTAATTGCAAATGACAAATGTAAAGATATCAAACAAGAAGAAGAATGAGAAGAAGAGGGAGAAGAAGATGAAAAAGAAGAATGACAAGAAGAAGAGGAAGAAGGGGAAGAGACTCACACTGAAGAAGTTCCGACCGGGATGAGTCTTTGCATGAGGAGAAGAGCAAGCAAGACGTGAGCGGGATGTGCGAGCGGACGGGCCTAATGGCCGGTTGGCTCTTACAACAGCAGTTGCGACGCTCGACTTGGTTCACTCTGATCGAGCTAGGGCTTGAGTAACGGACGTCGCACGGACGAATGAAAAGGGGAAGAGGAAAAGCCGAGCCCTCGCGTATACGATTGGGAATAAGGGATTTGGTTTAAGGGCGGGGCTTTACCGGTGGTTCAGACCACCACTAATTGCACCCGTTAAAACGGTGCAAATTGTAACGATAAATACGGGTGCTAAATCAAGAATTTGGCAGCGGTTTTAAAACTGGCCTTAACAATTGCTGCGAAAAAAGCTATTTTTTTGTTGTGATAACCATCGTATGTTATGTGTTGGTGGCTGCTTCTGAATGTTTAATTAGGTTTTTTTTCCTATTAATATCTTTGTTTAAGTAGCATTGTACGCAGCTGTTATCATCATTGAGAATAATCATACAATTATGTGAACTAATATTTTTTTTTATTATTTTTAATTCTGATCGTTTTCATATTATATTATTGTGACCTAAAGCAAAATGTCAATCTTGCCACATGGTAATCTTAAAATGAGAAAAAAAAAGAGGTTTGTTTCTTGGCTGTAGTGAATCTGGTGGTTTGTCTGATTATTACATCTAATTTTCCTGCAACCACGGTCTGTTCAACGATCAAAACCTTTTGACCAGCCATTTCTAAAAAATTGATGATTATGCGATCGTGATCCGCTTGTGCTTTTTTTTTTTTAACCGAAGGTCCAAGACACATGAAACAGCATCTTTGATTTGCTACAGTAAGAAATTTCTCCCACTTTGTTTTACCGGATTCGGATCCTCTCCTGTTACGTGGTAACTGCACAGACCACTCCAAGCTATTTAATCTATGTTGGATGGTCAGTATTTTTTATTTGAAAATTAGGATGCATTTTCTGATGGATGGTTCAGATTTTTTGTTTCAAACTAAAGTTGTTCTTGAAAATTATCATGTTAAACAGTTAATTGTGGCTGTCTAAAGTAAATTGAATAATCTTGGTCATCCAAAGTTAATTTGATGATTAGAATTTTTAAATGCAAATAGTGTAGTTACAAATATAATCAAAGAAGAATATTTGTTTGAGGATATTTTGCTGAATCATAAAATTTTTAAATTTAGTTTAAGATTAGTGAAATATATAAATGATTACTAGTATATTTATTTTAATATATAGTTTAAGATTTTGTGATTTAGCTTGATAAACATTGTTGTTGTCAAGTCTCAATCCTTGGAGAAAAAAGAAGGATTGAATTAGGTAGTCAAGAACCAACGTAAAAGTTGTCATATAATCATTACATGAATCCTTTTTATAAATTATATTAATGCTAAGGCATTCCTTAAAAGAGATGTGCTTTAAGGCCTGAATATAATGAAAAGTGTGCATGAGTTGTTGCATTGGTGTGTGGGCGTAGTGTTAAATAATTATGGGTTCTGACATAGGGACAATGTGAGCAAAAACGATTATCCGTAAAATTAAATTTAGGATGAGAACTTAGAATATATATACTCTTAGGCAAATTAATAGAATTAATAAATCTTATAAATTATAGGAATATAAATATTCTATGTCTTTAGGAAACTGAATGGGTTGGAAAAAATATTAAGGAGATTAATAATTTTGGTTTTAAACTATGATATTCAGACAGTAGTCATACCAGAAATAATATAGGTATGATTATAAATAAGAGTTTGAAAGATAATATTATAGAAATTAATAGAATTAGATATAAAATTATAACTATAGAGATTATTGTTGATACTAATATTATTAATATTATAAGTATTTTTGCTCTTTATGTAGGTTTGAATATATATTCAAAAATAAAATTTTAGAACGATTTAGAAAAAGCAATATAAGGACATCTCTTGAAGAAAGTTTTTATTAGAAGAGATTTAAATGTACATGTTGGAGTAGTAAAAGATTTTAAAAACATTTATAATGGCTATGAGTTTGGATCGACTAATAAAAATGGTAGGATTAATTTTGCTCTAGCTTATGATTTTATAAATACTGATACCTTTTTTAAAATCATCAAAGGGCATCTCATCATTTAAAAGAATTGACATAATAAAGATTGTAAATTATTCCGAATGAATTTTTTGGTATCCAACATTGTTTATTCATTTTAGACTTTAAGGTGTCTTCAAAACAGTAATGAAAATAAAAAGTAAAATAAAATATTATTTTATGATTAGATGAGGGTGTTTAAAGAATTCTAATTAAAATATTTTGAGCCTAAGATTTAAATTCTTATTATTTGGGTTGATCATCAGGAAATTAATATTACAAGAATGAAATAGCTAGTGTGATTAAGAATGTTGCAAAATATCTGTTTGAAAAATTTAAATGACAAGTTTATAATAATAAAAATAATTGATGGTGGAATTAAAATGTGCAAGGAAAAAAATAAAAAAAAATTAGTATAAAAATTAATTTAGATATAAAAGCTCAAAAAATTGGAAAAAAAAATATATAGTGTCCTGTAGGGAATCTATGAAAGTAATGTGTGTATGTAGGAAGTTTAAGAAAGTAATATGTGATGCAAAATTTAGTTTCTATTGATTTATGTAATATATTAAATATTAAGAAGGGTGAACGATGTATGTGCAAGTTAGCTAAGCAGAGAGATATAATAAAGAATTTTTTCAAGTAAAGTGCATTAAAAATGCAACAACAACAATAACAACATCATGCCTTTATCCCAGAATGTGCAGTTGACAACATGAGTCTTTTTTCTCTATTGTGTCCTATTAAAAGTTAAATTCTCATTTAAACTTACCAAAGAAAGGTCATTTATAATATTTTCAAACCAAATCTTTTTATGTCTATTTCTATCTATCTTAACATAAGTCAAATATATTACATCTACATTCCTAACTGGGTCATCGGAAGGCCGCCGTTTTATGTGACCAAACCATCTAAGATGACTCTCTCTAATCTTATCTTCCACTATTCCAACCTTTCCACGTATATGCTCATTTCGTATTCTGTCTAAGAGTAAAGTAACTCATCAACTTGAGCATTCTCATTACTGCAACACTTAATATTATGCTTTGTTCACCCCTACAAATCAAGCCACGTGCAAAAAGGGCAAAGCTGGTGAATCAAGCAATGCGTGCATTGATGCAACATGTTACTTGAAGCATCAAAAGACCTTCGATTGCCAAATGGACTACGCCGTTGCAATAATGACGTCGAGTTTATCTAAGAGAGGACCCCCCCTCGTAGTTAAAGATCAATCCAAAGGGATGCGAGGTGATGCCCATACGACATTCGATTGAGAAACAGATTTCGCCATTGCATCTGGAACATCATCAACACCCCAAAATCACTATCAACCTATTCAATTGCGGTTGTCCGAGGAGACGACACAAATCCCAAGACGTCAACACACAAACCAGGGAAATTGACGCACGATATTGCCCTAACGACATCCGATCACAAAGCGGACTTTTCCGTTGTATGCAAAACATCGTCAATACCCAAAAGTGATAGTCAATTTGATCAATTAAAGTCATGCGAGAAAATCAACATGCATCTCTAGGCAACACACAAATCGAAGAAATTAATGCTCTACGTTTCCCAAATGACGTCCGATCGCAAAACAAACTTTGTCATTGCGTTCAAAACATTGGAAATACTCAAAAATCACTGTCAATGCGGCCAATTAGAATCGTAGGGCGAAATTGACGCAGGTCCCAATGCAACAACGGTAAATTACAGTGAACTTGATATTGAGCAAGCAAAGGTTAATTTGAACTTAAAGTAAATTACAATGAACTTAATGTGGACGTGAATAAGCCTCAATGAACTTGAATAATCGAGTTAAAGATATAATCACTAAGTGATAAAATCGTTCACTCAAATGAACGTAAATAAGCAAATAGAGAACTTTCTATATTCAAAGAATGATATGTGCACAATGAAATACAACTTCATGCATATGATTATGAACAAGAACACAATACTTGCGTAAATACAACAATGTGCTTGTATGATGAGGGAAACTTGTGATAAGTATATTGCCTCACTTGCAAACACTAATGGGAAAGAACGTGATTACATTGGATATTATAGTTTGTTCATGAATAGGACATAGTATCTCGCGCAATGCTGATGTTACTTAGGTGTAAACAAATACAATAGTCTTCTACAAGTGATGACGATCGATAACATGATGTTTCCTATAAATATTAAAATTTCTCATAATATTTAAAATGTAAATATCAACAAGTAATATTGTCGGGTTCATTATGCATATTAAAAATATCACATTCGAAGAGAAAGTATTTGTAATGATGCAACGAGCTGCATATGAGTGGTAGCAGGAGAATGCATAATGATATGTTTACAGATAGAACTTGGAATATATGCATCATATGTAGTAATCTACAAATAGACGATGTAACTTAGATACATACAATCACACTAAGCTCTTACAAGTGATGACAGTGAGTACGCAGTGACGACAAAGATGCCTTTAACAATCAAGTATTTAGCAAATGCACAAGTTCCCTACAGGTGAAAGAAGTTAATATGCAGCGAGTGCTATGACATCTTTGAAAGTTCATTAAGGATGTTATTCCCTTATGAACTAGCCCAAAGCTAACCAAGAGGGGGGGGGGTGAATTCATATTTAAAAAAAATCTCAATAAAAAAGACAATTTTAAACCAAACCAAAATTCACCACAAGAAAAACTAAGTGCCGAAATTAAATGCGGAAAATAGTAAGAAAGATCACACAAAAATTTATAATGGTTCGGTCAACTTGACCTACATCTACTCCCTGGAGCCTCTCCTTCGGGTATTGCACTAAACTCAGTGACTCTCCTTTTGCTCCCACACCAAGGCGGAGAAGCCTGTACAAACCTCCTTTCCACCGACACTGATGAGGTAAAGAATCCAACTCCTTTTGTTTCCTCCTGAAGCAGGCAGAGAACTCGACTCCTTTTGCTTCCTCTTGAAGCAGGTAGAGAATCTCGATCAATTGATGAAGTGGACATCTCTAGAACTACCAAGGAATAAGGGACGACGACCGGAGAAGACGACTCGGATCCTTGCTTGGAGTAACCTTTGTGAAACCCCTCATAAACTCCCCCTCACACGATCCTCTCTCTCTCCCTTACTCTCCCTCTCCTCTTGGCTCTCTTTGATCAAGATAGCAGCAAAAGATATAATCTTGGATAAACAAGAGGTCTTATATAGAAAAGCTTCAGATTTGCTCTTAATTGCAACAAACCGACATAATCGTCCAGGAAGATATTCATATCATTATGTACAATTAGTTCAAAATGAGTATCGTCCAGAACATCGCCCTGAATGTATGTCTGGAAGATGGAAAAGTAAACTGATCATCCGGGACGATTTCACGATCGTCCCGGACGATTAGTTCAAAACGACAAATATCATCCAGTACATCGCCCTGAATGCATGTTTGGACGATGGAAAAATAACTGATCATCTAGGCCAATTTTGTATTGTCCCGGAAAATTAATGCAAAAGTAAATTTTTCATTTAAAAAAAAAGATCTTTAAAAAGATTTGATTTTCTTATATATTGGAAATAAAAAAAAATGATATGTGTGCTGATCAAAGAAAACTTCACAAAAAGAAAAGTAAAGACATTTTAAATTTTAACGTAACAAAAAGGAAAGATAAGATTAGAGAGAGTCGCCTTAGTGGTTTGGTCACATAAAACGGCGGCCTTGCGATGACCCGATTAGGAGAGTAGATGTATTAGATTTGACTTATGTTAAGAAAGGTAGGGGTAGACCTAAAAAGACTTGGTTAGAAAATATTAGGAATGACCTTTTTTTATTAGATTTAAACGAGAATTTGATTTTTAATAGGACACAATAGAGAAAAAGGATTCATGTAGCCGACCCTACGTAGTGGGATAAAGGCTTGATGTTGTTGTTGTTGTTGTTGTAAAAAGGAAAGAAAGAAAAAATAAACCCAAAGAAAACACAAAAAATAAACAAAAATACAACGAACAAAAACATGCATACACAAACAAATAAACACACAAACAAAGGTTTAAACATCATCTTGCTCCTGGTCTGATGATTCAGAAGCTAGGTCTTTCTAGGAGATTTTTTACTTTTCATTATTTTTCCTTTTTTCAATTTGATTAGCTTTACCCTTTTTTTTAGGAAAAATTTTCAAATTAGGGCACTGATTTTTCATATGTCCAGGTTTTCTACATCCAAAGCAAATAACATCATAAGAAATTTTAACATTCTTATCATTTTTACCTTTATTTTACTTTTGTTGATGCTTATGCTTGTGCTTTAGTGAGCTTTCCAATTTGCTTGTTAAGTCGCTTTCCTCACCAACTAAGCCACTTTTCTCTGTGTCTTCAGATTTTAGCACCATCGTTTCACCTGCATCCAAAAGTCTTTGACCCAAACTTTGCTCCTAGGAAATGAGTGAGCCAATCAAATTATCAATAGAATATTCATTCAAAATTTTTAATTTATAAATAGCAATAACTTTAACATCAAACTTATCAAATAGACAACGTAGAATTTTATTAACTTTTTCAAAGTTTAAAAAATCTTTATCTAAAATATGTAATGATATTATAATTTGAATAAACTTAACATACATGTCTAAGATCATCTCATAAGATTGCATACAAAATAGTTCATAATCATGCATTAAAAAGTTCAACCTAGATTATTTTATCTCGCTATTTCCTTCATATATAGTGTGTATTTCTTCCCAAATTTTCTTTTCAGCAGTGCACGTGGATATTAACAATAATCTTCAAAATTTAAAGCACAAAAAAAATAGTTTAATGATTTAGCATTCAATTGAGTATTGATTTGTTCCTCCCTACTTCATTGATTAAAAAGAATATCAATTTTAATTCCATCTATAACACGTGACAGTTCAGAATAACTTATTAAAATCATTTGCCACATCCGGTAATTAATTGATTGCAAGAAAGTAGACATGCAAAATTTTTAAAAATCAAAAGTAATATTTTCAAATAAAGGTGGTCGGATGATTTAATAACCTTCTGCAATATCACGATTACAAAAATTAGCCATTGATTGAAATTCAAAAAGTTTTCAAACTTAATTTTATGAATTCCGCTCTGATATCACTTGGAAGTTTGTCAGGGATGTTAAGCCCTTGTGAACTAGTCCCGAGTTTAACTAAGAGGGGGGTGAATTGGATATTTAAAAAACTTTTTTAACAAAAAGAAAAATCTTTTTATATCTTACAATAGAAATAAAATAAGTAAATAATAAAAAGATTAATTAGAGGTTTCACCTAAGCAGTTAATCATAATAAAAATAAAGTGCAGAAATAACAAAGGAAAGAACACACCGGATTTATAGTGAATCGGCCTAATTTGACCTACGTCCACTCCTCGGAGGCACCCTCCGTGTAATGCACTAAACATTTAGTGACTCTCCTTTAGCCCCCACAGCTAGGCGGGGAAGCCCTTACAAAATCACTTCCACCTTCCCCGGTGCGGTGGAGTAGCCGGGTCCTTTGATACCAAAGAAATATTCTTCTTCCCAAAACTTCCCTCAAGACGAACTTTGAATTCGATGGTACTAAGGTGCAAGCTTATCAGAGCAATCGTATGAAACCCCCTCCATAATCTTATCTTCCACTATTCCAATCCGATGGTACGTTCTTCCCATTTGACATTACCAAAAAGAAGAGAAGCACAAAAAACTAAAATAATAAAAAAATCAACTAACAAAATATCAAACTATCCCTGATCTGATGAAGATGTTTTTAGAAGAATCAGTTTGAAAATTTAAATTTTTTTGAAATGAGAAAGTTACTTTTTGATTTTATTTAAAAACTTAGTAAGTAATATATGGACAACGCATAATCCAGAAAGGTTAGAAATTCAAACTTGTTAATTCAAGCTCAAGTTCCTTTAAAGGCTAAAAAATTTTTTAATTCAATATTTAAATTAATGAACAAATTAGAAAAATAAATAATAATATTTTCAAAATTCCTTTCATGAATTATATCTAATAGAAGATTAATGCAAAAATTAATGAATTAAAAATCATGATTTTTAAATCCGAGTATCAAAGATATCAATAGAAAAAGAGTTTTCTTAAGACCTAAGAAGTACAAGAAAGGTAAGCTTATTTTTTGTGGGCTCATTTTATGCCTCTTGTCAATTGTTTGGCGTATTTTACACATCTTTTGATTTTTGATACACTTTGTATATCTTTTTTAATTTTGCATCATTGCGCATCTTTTAATTTTTGATACATTTTGTGTATCTTTTTAAATTTGGCGTCATTGGCCTTTTTTCACTAAAATATGCTTCTTTTGTATAATTTTTAAAATACTAAAGCAAATCCATTATATTAATAAAAATAAATTACTTGATTAAGAAAATTATTAGGTGGATTCAAGAACTTGCAAAAGATCCTTATGCGATAGAAAAAATATAGGGAGATGAAAACGTTCAATTTCAAAATCCAATTTATAATTTTGATGAAGATTTTGAATCAAAAGTAAATGACATCTTTAAGAAAAGAGATAGATAGACTAAATTATGTTTCTTTTCTTTGACTGTTTTTAGAGAAGTCAATCATAACTTACGTAAAAATTCAAGAAAAATAAGAGGTAACTTTATCATTTTTAGAAAAAATAATTTTTAAAAAGATTTGATTTTCTTAAGTATATTGGAAATAAAAAAAAGTGATATGTGTGTGTTGATCAGAGAAAACTTAAAAAAAAAGTAAATACAAATTTAAAATTTTAACGTAACAAAAAGGAAAGAAAGAAAAATAAATAAAAAAAAAAACACAAAAAATAAACAAAAATACAACGAACAAAAACACGTATACACAAACAAATAAACACATAAGTAAGGGTTTAAATATCATCTTGCTCCTAATCACATGATCAATTTAGGCATGATTTATATTGATCGTTCAAGACGATCAAGATCGTCCTGGAAGATTAAAACAAAAAATGAATCTTAAAATCTTGCCTAAATTATCATTGACGGCTATTTTCCAAGATCATAAAGGATCGTCTTGGACGATCCAAAATCGTCCAGTACAATTAGTTCAAAACTTGAACTTCTGGTTTTGACTAGATCTCACTCCCCTGAGTGTGTGTGTGTATGATCACCAAGCAAGTATATTCCCTTATAAGACTTGACTCAAGAAATCAAAATTACATCAATGAATATTACAGACCTTTTACAACATAATATTATTCAACCCAATCTTGAGCTCTGATTTTTTGTTTGATGTTGCATGGTATTCCTGAAATGTTAGTATATACACAAATAAGTATAGAATGAAAAATACTATGAGATATAAAGATCTTTGTTATCATCAAAAATATAAAACTCATGAGCTCAAGTCGCAACAAATTACATGTTGGGTGCTATTCTTGGAGAGCACCCTATGTTTATTTATATTTCTATAACTCTGAATGGCATACATTTTAATTTTGATGTAGTAAGGGGGGGGGGGGGTAACTCAAATCCAAAATAAGTTGGATTTGACTTCCCTTGAGCTTACAAGCTCAATCAATTTGAGCTTGAATTTAACTTATTTATGAGCTGATTTTTATTTCATTTATTGAACTAAGGGTTAGCTCATGATTAGCTAAGTTTTAGTTCATAGTTATCTTTTATTTAATGTACTTTTTATATAGTTTGTTAACTTCTTCATTTAAGTTGTCATCTTTGGGTTTCCAAAGGGCTTTTGGAACTCCCAAGAAGTTGTTTTGATTTTCCATGTGTGCTCCTGGCTTCCACCATGGGCTTTAGTTTTTTGTGCCTTTGCCTTGGAATTCCCGGCCGGCTGCTGGTTTTTCCGAGCCTGGGATTTTCCCTATGGCGTGGGCGCGCTTGGTTCCGTGCGGCCTCCTTGTCCTCGCGGCTGCTCCTTCGGTCTCTGGGCTGGGCGGTTTTTCGTGATTTAGCATAGGGGGATTTCATGCTTGTGATGGTTTAGGTTCTTGAGAAAAATTATGTTGTGTGTCCTTTTTTGTATTCCCCTTTCATACTATTATATATGAGGGGCTTGTAAGTGTTAGTAGAAGTGAATGTTATGTGATTTTGGAATCTACATGGGGTTTATTGAAAAGCTTGCAAGCTTTTGTCCGTCTTCTTTCTCACCCCTCCGAAATCTTGCGAGCTCTTTCCAACCTTTTATCTCGGCTTCTATATCGTTCGTCTCTCCGCATAGTGCCACTCCATCTGTATCTTTCGTCTCTAAGTAAGCAACTTGAGGTGTCTTTGATTTCGAGTCAAAAGTTATAATCCTCGTCGTTTGTAATATTTTTTTTTTTAAATTTCTTCTTTTTAGTTTAATTTGAAATGTAGAGTTTGTTCATTCTCATCTGTAGTCGGCATCATCGTGATTTAGTGGGTCGTTGGTTAAGGATCGTGTGGGCGAGGGGTATAGGCTCCCCTATATTTCTTGCCCCCACCATTGGTACAGAAGAAGTTAGGAAGTCGTAGGGTTTAGTTGTCAATTGGTTATTAGGTCTGGTCTGTTAAGTTTGTTTTAGTTTGTCAAGTTTTTGTTCGAGTAAATCTTGTTGTGAGTCTTGTAAGAATTGTGAGTCTAAGTTTAGATCGAGTTTTTTGAGTCTTTTTTTGAGTCAGTTTAAAAAATTGGAAAACAACAAAAATATGGATTCATATAATGAGGAAATCAATTCAAATAATCATGACGCCCACTCCCGTTGGACAGATGGATCCTACAGAAGGCGATTCTACTGATACCTCTTCAAGATCGTCTATATCAAGCTTCAATATCACATGTTCCTTGTTATCAAAAATTCGAGAAGTGGAAGTGATTCCTGCAAAGGCTATTCAAGAAGGAACAGGAAGAAATTTGATGAGAAAATCAAAGAGCTGGATGATCAGTATGCATCTCCTCAAGAGAACCCAAAGCTAACTCATCGGGAGATGAGTTCTCAAGAAGGGGAGTCTGATGTAGGCAAAGGAGGGGGGTCAACTCAAACCCAAAATAAGTTGGATTTGACTTCCCTTGAGCTTACAAGATCAATCAATTTGAGCTTGAATTTGCTCATTTATGAGCTGATTTTTAGTTCACTTTATTGAACTAATGTTAGCTCATTATTAGCTAAGTTTTAGTTCATAGTTATCTTTTATTTAATGTACTTTTAATTATAGTTTTTTAATATCTTCATTTAAGTTGTCTCTTGGTTTCCAAAGGGCTTTTGGAATCCCAAGAAGTTGTTTGGTTTTTCCCATGTGTGGCTCCTTGGCTTCCACCATGGGCTTTAGTTTTTTTAAGCCTTTGCCCATTGGAATTCCGGCCGGCTGCTGGTTTTCCGAGCCTGGGATGTTTCCCGTGGCTGTGGCGCCTTGGTTCTGTGCAACCTCCTTGTCTCCCGCGGTTGCTCCTTCGGTTCCTGGGCTTGGGCGGTTTTCCGTGATTAGCATGGGGGGATTCCATGCTTGTGATGTTTAGGTTCTTGAAAAATTAATGTTTTGTGTCCTTTTGTATTCCCCTTCATACCTATATATATGAGGGCTTGTAATGTTTTAAAAGAAGTGAATGTTATGTGATTTTAGAAATCTAACCTGCGGGTTATTGGAAAAGCTTGCGAGCTTTGTCCGTCTTCTTTCTCATCCCCTCCGAAAATCTTGCGAGCTCTTTCCAACCTTTCGTCTCGGCTTCTAATCTCTTTCGTCTCTCCGCAAGTGCCACTCCATCTGTGTCTTTCGTCTCTAAGTAAAGCAACTTTAGGGTGTCTTTGATTTCAAGTCAAAAGTTGTAATCCGTCGTCGTTTGTAATATTTTTTTTTTAATTTCTTCTTTTTAGTTTAATTTGAAATGTAAGAGTTTGTTCTTTCTCATCTTAGTCGCATCATTCGTGATTTAGTGGGTCGTCGGTTAAAGGATCGTGTGGGCGAGGGTATAGGCTCCCTATATTTCTTGCCCCACCAAATTCCTATTGATGCACGTAGGCTCTTTAAGCACAACATTAGAAGCATTAGGTTATTACACAAGCACAATTTATATTAATTTCCATATGATTTAAATGTTTTACATTTCTTGTAAGAGTCAAAATAGAATGTATCTAAGAATGATGAATATGTGTGAGTGCATATAAATTATATCGTATATAGATCTAGTTATACAATATTCGGAGTTGTAAGAGATTCAAAGATATCTTAAATACAAATGGGGCTCTAAAAGATGAAATCCTCTCCCTTGGAGGATACTCTTTTGGAATTACATAGAATATTTGGAGCTCGAAGACCTTAAGCAGTCTTATTGATTATATACATATGATAAGCCTAGAAAACCAGATTTATTATGCTGGAGCCTACCACATTACTTCCTGCAGAGTCTATTATATACTTTTTAAATGAATTTAATAAATGAAATTGTTCCTCAGAACATTTTTTTTTACATTACATTATGCATTGCGTCATATGGTTTGTAGCTTGCATTAGTGGGTAGAATATTCCTAGGTTTTCATTAGTGTGCATGTTCCAGAGTTTGTAGGAACATGTATGCTAGTTTTAGGATGATATGATATTAGGTACTATAGACACCAACCCCTTATCTATTCATGCATACATGCACGTCAGTTTAAATCTGCAACATACGTTAAGCCAAAACTTTTTATGCCCAATATGGGCAAGGTAGCAGGGTCCTCATTGCACTCAGAGGATGCTATCGCTTTTCCTTTCGTATAGGCATATTCTAATCTATTTTAAATTTTAATGAGTCTAATCTCCAACAACAACAACAACAACATCAAGCCTTTCCCACTACGTGGGGTCGACTACATGAATCCTTTTTCTCCATTGTGTCCTATTAAAAGTCAAATTCTCGTTTAAATCTAATAAAGAAGGTTATTCCTAATATTTTCTTAACCAAGTCTTTTTAGGTCTACCCCTACCTTCTTAACACATGTCAAATCTAATACCTCTACCTCTCCTAACCGGGTCATTGGAAGGCCGCCTTTTTATGTGACCAAACCATCTAATCTCTCTAATCTTATCTTCTACTGGAGCTACTCCAACCTTTTCACATATATACTCCATTTCATTATCCTATCTCTAAGGGTAAGCCACTCATCTCTGCCCCCTTAACTAGTATTATGCTTCTCTTTTAATGGCCAGTATTCGGCACCATTAAGCATTTGCAGGCCTCACTACCATCTTATAGAATTCCCTTAAGTTTGTGAGGGGTACATTTCTATCACATAACAAGCCCAACGCATTCCTCCACTTCAACATCTCAACTTGAATTCTGCTGATTAATCCCTAACTATTTCACCATCACTATGAACAATAGATCCAAGATATCTTAAAACGTTGTACTCTTATTAATGACTTGATCGCCCAAAGTCACAATCCCCTCACTAGGTCTATTACTACTAAAATTACACTCCATATATTCCGTTTTAGATCTACTCAAGCGAAAACCACCTTTAGAATCTAAGGTTGACCTCCATAATTCAAGTTTACCTTCAACTCCCTCTCTAGTCTTATCAACAAGAAGAATATCATCAGCAAAAAGCATACACCAAGGTACATTCTCTTGCAAATGTCTAGTGAGAACATCCATGACTAAAGCAAAAAGATATGGGCTTAAGGCTGATCCTTGATGTAACCCAACCGAAATAGGAAATACTTGGTCAAACCACCTTGTGTTTGAACACAAGTAATAGCTCCTGCATACATATCTTTAATGATTTGAATATAAGCATTATTGACTCCTTTTTTTCAAGAACTCTCCATAGCACTTCTCTGGAACTTTATCATATGTTTTTTCTAAATCAATAAATATCATATGTAGATCCTCCTTATTTCTCTATATTTCTCCATCAAACCTCTTAATAAATGTATGACTTCCATAGTCGACCTACCGGCATGAATCCAAATTGATTTTGAGAAACATTAGTATCACGCCGCAACCTATGCTCCATAACTCGCTCCATAGTTTTAAAGTATGACACATTAACTTAATACATTTATAATTCGTACAATCTTGTGCATCACCTTTATTCTTAAAAATAAGAATTAACACACTCATTCTCCACTCATCTGGCATCTTTTTTAGTCTTCAAATAAGTATTAAAAGTTGTAAGCCAAGAAAATCCCTTCATCTCCTAAGCATTTCCACACCTCTATTGGAATATCATCAGATCCAACAGCTTTTTCACCCTTCATTTTCTTTAAAGCATCTCTAACTTCAGTTTTACTAATACGCCGATAAAAACATTAATCTTTATTTTCATTTAGGATGCTAATGTCACTATAGTCAATCTTAATTTAACAATCTTCATTAAAAAGTTTAGCAAAATATCTCATCCACCTTTGTTGAATATCATCTTCTAAGAAAAATATTTTTGATATTCATCCTTAATACACTTCACTTGAACTAAATCCTTACTATCTCCTATCTCTTGTTTGGCTAACTTATACATATATCTTTCTCCCTCCTTAGTATTTAATCTATTATATAAATCACTAAAAGCTAATGTCTTTGCATCGCATATTGCTTTCCTAGAATCCTTACGAACCCACTTTTATTATTTCCCACTTATCAGAATTTTTTTAAAGTTAAACCAATTTTTATAACAAATCCTCTTATTTTTAATTTTTTCTTGCAAAATTGGATTCCACCACCAACTATTTTTACTATTAGGAGCTTTTCTCTTTGATACTCCAAGCACATCTTTTACAATATTCTTAATATCACTAGCCACTTTTTCCCACATAACATTAGTATTCTCATGCACAGACAAAATCTTAAGATCTAAAATCTTACTCTCAAAAATATTTTTGTTAATATTCTTTAAATGCCCCCATCTAATCCTAGAAAAATATTTTACTTTATTTTTTATTTTATGCCCCTTTATCTTAAAGTATAAAACTAATAATCGATGTTGGGTACATAAATTTTCACTCGGAATAACTTTACAATCTTTGCAATATAAAAGATTTAATTTTCTAATAAGAAAATAGTCATTCTGGGTTGTACTATATCCATTTTTATAAGTGATGAGATGCTCGTTCCTTTTCTTAAATAAGGTATTAGCAATTGAAAAATCATAAGCTAAACAAAAATCTATTATGGTCTTGCCACCTTCATTCGTCGTTTCAAATCCATGGTCACCATGAATGTTTTTAAAATCATCTACCTCTCTACCAATATATCCATTTAAATCTCCTCCAATAAAAACTCTTTCTTCAATAGATATCTTTTGTATTAATTCTTCTAAGTCATTTCAAAAATATCTATTAATTTCATTAATTTTCCTGTAAGGGAACCTATATTCCAAGTTCCTATCCTGATGAGTCTAATCTCCACTTTCATTAAAAACTTTTTCCTTCAAATATGTAATTGAGATAGGGTTTGCCTCAATAGAAACCCAAGATCCTAGTATAAAATAAGCCCTATCTTAATTCACTAAGATAGGGGAAAAATCTACTTGACGTAGACTAAAGCTAATCCCAGGTTAGTTTCATATGTAAAACTATAAGTGTACATAAATATTATCTGTTAAGTTAAATTGTATATCCCCTATGCCGAATTTGAATACAAAAAAAAATTATTTCTTTCTCAAGTCGATAATATGGTGTTAGTCTATCTTTGGGGTAACTAACACTAATTATGTGGATTTAATTATAGAAACATTAAGCCCCAAAATCAGTGGTCATATTATTTAATTTTGTCCAAATCAATAACCTAATGAACTAAATCAGATACTAATAGTAAAATAAATAACCAATAAATATGAAGTTTTAGGCTGGTCTACCTCAGGCTATAGGGCTGCATATCCTAAGGAGGCCTTGATCTTCATGTCCATTGTAACAATGCCATGAATGAATTTGATAGAATGTAAACATTAAAACTTTAAATTTAGTAGATTAATAATCAATCAAACTATATTAATTTAAAATTTAATAAACATATATTTAGATGACACAGCGTCTATACCCTTGTGTTTTATTCCATTCAAGGCAAAGATGTATTGGATTCAGAAGTTTTAAGGACCAAAATACTTGATTATAATGAAGGACTATGTTATCCAGCCACCCCAATTTCGGAGGACTGGTATCATTATAAATATTTGCTTAGGCTTTCTTGATTAATGGCTTCTGACACTTAGAAGTTGTTGAATGCTATGTTTAATGAACTTTAAAATTAATAATTGTAATAATTAAAATCCTTCTTAAAATAAAAATTAAAAATTTTAAATAATTAAATATTTAAATTCAACCCATCTTTTAAAGATCTTAAACAAATTAAATCAATTATAGATAATTTTAAACTAATAAAGCCTAGGACCTATCCAAAACACATAGCCTTCTACACACACTAAGGTGGTTTCTTAGGACAACCAATTTTAGCCTAGGCTAGGCTGGTGATTTGATTTGGTTTGCTTCTCATGAGGGTACTCAATTGTATGTGTTTACTTTCTGAACTCTGGATGTCATATATATCTAACTGCTCAAACTTCAACATTTTATATGTGCATTTTTATATAACTACTCTTTTATATTCCTGCAAAATTCGAATATATCCATGAAATGATCCAAAGGCAATTGTAAAAGCAATGATGTAAATGTTTTATATCTTTGTATAGCTAGATTTATTTGTGATGTGTTAAGTATTATAAAAGATTGAAAATGATTGTTTATATACGTATATATAGGTTCCAAAAATAAATCATTCTTATTCTTTTGAAGATTATTATCTTTTGGAATACTATAGAAGATCCATTATTCATAAGATTAAAGACCAAAAGTGAACAATTCTATTCAAATTTGCTTTATATAAAAGTAGAAATTCAAGCTTGTTGTTAGTGGAGCTTAGCCTCCTTTTTTTTGCAGTAGACCATGGGTTGTACTCTAAAATTATAATTAAATAATTTTTTTTTATTCAAAATATTATTTATGTATCATTTCATTACATGATCATATACATATTATAGAGTTATGTATATAAAGTTTTCTAAATTATAATTCCATGATTACTAGGATAGAATCTTATATTGCATTCATGTGGCGAATAATTATGCTTAGAATTATTAGCTGGCAGCTCACTCTAGTCAAGTGTAAGCCTAGATTATAAACACCCCCTCAATCTCCACACATTCCTTTCTCATTATGCTCATTCAAATTCAAATTTTAAAATCTAAATCTAAATTTCAAGTACAACTAAAGAATTTTTAATCTAAATCCTATGCATTAAAATCTTAGCACAACCATTTCCTTAAGTCTATATTCATTTGAAAACTTTAGTCTTCGCTTTAATCAAGAGTACTCTCTTAAAATATATAGTTAAATATAGGGGATTGCCCTTATATGGAGTTTTGAATCCATATTAAAATAAACCCTACCTAAGTTTCTTTTATAAGATAGGAGAAAAATTTGTGGTTGCAAACATAAGCTTTAAATATTGGTTTAGTTTCATAATCAAAAGATAAGTGAATATTCTTTTTATCCTTAAGTGAAATTTGAATATTCCTTATATATTTGATTATAAAAATAAATATATGAATTTATCTTCATGATTAATGATAAGTGAATATTCCTTTTATCCTTATGGATAAATTAAATATTCCATATAGAGTTTGATTATGATGAAAAATTCATTAATAGACTTTCATAATTGAAACGCTAAGTGAATATTACTTTTTTACTCTAATATAAATTAAATATTCCTTATGCTGCATTTGATCATGAAAGTAAAATGATGGTTCATCTTCTAAAATTGATAGTGAGACATTAGTCTATTCTTTAAAATGGTATGATGTCAATCTATGCAGATTTAACTAAAGAAACCTAAAAATCAAATTTTAAAGAAAATCTTGTGTGACATGATGTTAAAATTTGTCCACATGTGTATTCATCCACATCTCCAGGTGATCAAATCTTTCTATTATCATGTCATAGAGTTGGGACTTGTATTTAGGTGTTGGTGCTAGAATTTGTGCTACAAGGTCTCCCCCTTCCTCATCAAACTCATGCTCCTCCTTTGCCAGCTCATCCCCATGACATCTAAAGAGAACATGGAAGGAACTATCAGTATATTAAATTAGAAATTTGTCTACCAATTCAGGATACATAAGCTTGTACTTAAAATCTAAGACATAGGCAACTGTGTGTCACGGTGTTTTATTCTTCCTACGTCATGCTTCTAGTCATCTAATGGATTTAATATTTTGAAAATATATTATTATCATATTTGCAGCATCAAAAATTATGCTAGAGATAATTAGATAGGTGACGAATGACAGTATTGGGGTAATGATGACTCGATCTGTAAGCTTAGGCTAAATATAGGTTTGAAGAACATGTTTGATGATGCATTCATTTTGATTAAGTGAGTGGACAAGTGGGTGACGTTGATTAAAGGGATTTTTCTAAGGGTAAGATTTATAACATTTGTCATAATCTCCCCTAGTTAATAAATTATGTGGCCTTACCCCTATAGTAGAAAGGTATAAAAAGTTAGTGAGGTCTTAAGAGGCGATCTCTACAAGATGCCAATAAACTTAGGATTGCATGGTGGTATACTCGACATTGATTCTCGAACTCACAAAAAATTCATAAAGAAGTTAAAAATTTAAAGGAAAACTCAAAGTCATAATAAATTAAAGAGTTGTATTTGCAAAAACTCTTAGAACTTGATAATGAAAGGTTTTGGTCCATAATACTGGATTGAGTGATGCGGGTTGCCTTATTTTTATGGTAGCCTGACTCATCTTTGGCTAAAAGAAACCTATCATCTATAGGTTAGCATAATAAGCTTACTACTATTGCTCAAGATCACTTACCACCATCCAATATAATGTTAAAGGCTAAGATTAGGATGTTTGAAGAGAAGGATTGTGATTTGAAACATATGGAATAACCATTCTTATATAGGCCTCAACTGATCGTGTAGTATGATGTGAATTATACTAGACAATAGAGGAATTTAATTTATTCTAGCTCATCTGTTAGGAAAGTTAGTCAAATCATACAGTACGATGATATTCATAAAAGTGGTCATCCCAAGGAGTCATCAGGTACGACCTTTTACTAAAGTGATCGTACATAATGAACATGTGTTCGTACTACACAAAAGCTTATTTAATTTCATACCGGATGATTTAATTTATCTAATGGCTGCTGACAAATCTTTCGTACAGTATGAGCATAGAGTATGACCACCAATAATTGGTCTAAGTGTCGTTGATTTTATAGATGGTATGGATTTTGAGTTTTATGTTGATCGTATAGTTTGAAGAGGATCATACAATATGATTATAATTTTTTTAAATTTTTTATTTTGTTTTTATGTGTGATGATCAAGGAAAAAACTTTTTTCAAAAAAACTACACCAAAAAACAATAAAATTCATATTAAATACAAAAAAACAAATTTATTTCACAAAAAAAGAAAAAAAAATACAAACCTGAACATACAAGCATACAATCACATCTTAGTTTACATCTACCATGATTTTCCTAAGCATTTATATGAAGGACACCTAGTCTAGTCCTAAGTGCACTAAAGATGTCAAAGTTCAAGGGTTTTGTTAAAATATTTGTTAATTGACTATCTATTTTCACATGTTGCACCTCTATGTCTTCCTTTGCTACATGATCCCTAATGAAGTGATGGAGAATGTCAATGTGCTTTATGCCAAAATGTTGGATATAATTTTTGGAGATGCAAATTGCTAATGTTATTGCACAATATAGGGATTTTTTCTGAGAGTCCAAAGTCAAGGATTTATTGCTTCAGTCATACGATTTGGGTAACATAACTTTCTCAGTTATATACTCTACTTTAGTGGTGGATAGGGCTATTAAGTTCTGCTTTACTAACCAAGAAACTAAATATTATCCTATAAATTGACATATACCATATGTACTTTTCTTGTTTACTCTACACCATATGATGTATGAATCTGAATATCCTATGATGTAAAAAGTGGTGTTGTGCCTAGGATATCAAATGCCTATGTTTTAAGTGCTCATAAGATACCTCAAATTCTCTTAACAACACTCATGTGGGAATCATTAGGGTTGTCTTGGAATCTAGAATATAAATAAACACTAAGCATTATATCAGATCTGCTAGAAGTCCAAAATCAAAAGTGTTCCTATTATCCCCATATACTTCTTCTGATATTTTGATTTTCCACCTAAATATTTATCTGGTTGAATACTCAAGCTCATTGGTATATTTATCCCTTTACCACCTTCTATGTTGAATTTCCTTAAGATCATCTTAATATACATTGTTTGTTTAAGGAATGTGTCATATTCTTTTTGTTTTACACTAAATTCAAGTAAATATGTTAGCTCATCCGCTATGCTTATTTTAATTTCTCTACTCATAGTTTTTAAAAATTCATTACAAAGATTTTCATTTTTGGATCCAATCATATATATCATCTACATAGATTTGAACTATTAGAATGACATCTCCTAATTTATTAATAACAAAGTGGTGTCTACCCTGCCCTTAACAAATGGCATTTCGAGGAGGAATGTATCTAAGCCTTTTGTAGAAAGCCTTAGGTGATTTTTTAACTCATCTAAGGGGTTTTTAATTTTGTAGACATGGTTGGGAAAAAAGGAATTCTCAAAACTTGGTGGTTGCTCTACATAGATATCATTCATAATGACCCCACTTAGAAAAGCACATTTTACATCTATCTAATATAATATGAACCCTCTAAAGAACACAAAAGCAAGTAGCACACTAATGGTTTCTAATCAAGTTATTGGGGCAAAAGACTCCTCAAAATTACCACCTTATATTTAATTATATATCTTAGCCACTAATCTAGCCTTATTTATGATTACTACTCCAGGGTCATTCAACTTATTCTTGAATACCCATTTGGTTCTTATTGAACTTTGATCCTTAAGTCTGCTAACCAACTCCCATACGTCATTTCTAATAAAAATGTTTAGCTCTTCTTATATAGCTAGGATGAAAACTTATCAGCCAAGGCTTGATCTATATTTTTGGTTCTACCTTAGAGATAAATCCATTATGACTAATTTCTTTTCTATGGCCTTGCCTAATTCTAACCCCTATTGATATATCTCCTAAGATAAGCTTCTTAGGATGACTAGATGATTAACTCTATTCTGTAGGAAAAGGATCCTAAAATTCTTCCCTATCACCTAGTTTAATAGCCTCTACTCCATGGGTAATTTATACTTTCTCATTTTTTTTTAACCTAGGCTCAATAAGTTTGTCTACTTCATCAAATATAGCATGGATAGATTCCTCTATAACTAAGGTTCTTTTATTGATGATCATATAGGGTCTACATACTGAGGAATAATCTAAGAAGACTCTCTCATTTGATTTTGAATAAAACATTCCTATGGGAGTTTAACCATTGATAAGGTCAAAACAGTTACACCCAAAGATATACAAATGAGAAAGATTGGGTGTCGTACCCTTAAGAAACTCAAAAGGTGACTTATTTAGCTTGGATATAATATTCACCCTATTTAGCACATAGAAAGCTATATTCATTATTTCTCTCCAAAAATTTATAAGAAGACTAACTCCATTAACCTTGCCCTAGCATCTTCCACTAATGTCCTATTTTTTCTTTCAACTATTTCATTCTCGTGAGTGATCCTAGGGGCAAAAAAATTACATCCAATCCCAAATTCCTTATAAAGTGATACAAATCTCTCATTTTCAAATTCTTCACTATGATCATTATGAATAATGAAAATCATAACTCCTAGCTTCCTCTGAATCTAAGTGGTAGATTCATTAAAAGACTCAATTATATGAATTAAAAATATAGGCCAAGTAAATCTTGAGAAATTAGCCACTATAAAAAATCCATAACTTTTACCACCTAAGTTGGTTGTATTAATAGAACCAAACAAATCCATATGAATGATTTTTAGTGGTCGAGTGGTGGTGATATCCTAAATGGAATAAATAGACGACCTAGTATGTTTTCCTAATTGGCAGGCATCATAGAGATAATCCTTGGAGAAGTCTAGCTTAGGTATGCCTCTAACTAGGTCTTTCTTGGTAATCTTCTTAATATTTTTCATATTTACATGGCATGGCCACCTATGTCATATCCATGATTCATCAACAATAGTTTTAAAACAAAGATTATATGAATTATCAATACATGACATGTCAAGCATATAAATAATGTTTATCATTTTTCCTTCTAAAACCATTTGTCCACTTAAAGTAATCATACATTTGCTAGAAAGAAATTTGATATCAAAGAAATTTGATATCAAAATCCTTATCAGAAAGATGGTTAATATTAAGCAAATTATGTTTCAAGCCATCTACTAAAAGTATATATATTTTTTGAAAAATATTATTTAATTTTCCAATCATACCGTTGTAACCTAGTGTTACATTTCATCAACTCTTATCCTTCAATATTCAGAACTACTTCATATCTCCCATCATATACCTTGAGAAACTGCTATCAGGTACAACATGCTCTCACTAGGCTATTTATAAGAGTATCCCTAAAAATTCAAATAAATGATAGATTTGGGAACCCATGTGAGTTGTGACTCCTTATACTTTTATGAATAAATGGAATGAATGTTATACAATGATGAGATCTTTCACTTCCAAACTAGATGTGTTCTTTGTGCACGATACTATGCATCCTAGCATACCACAAGAATAGCACCTAACCCTAGGAAATGAGTTCACTAACCTAGGTGGCAGATGGTGCGTCTTACTAAGTACATATGATACATGTTGTGTTCTAGGTTGTGACATTAGTGCTAGTGTAGGCCCTTGTATACCATTTTGGAGTGCAGTTTTTTTCTTTTGCCAAAATTTATTTATACTTTTATAACTTTCAATTTCAAATTTCAATGCATGCTCACTAGTGTCAAGTTCTATTGCAAGCGTCTCTGATTTCTTGAAAGCATTTTTTATTTCAATGTGATCAGTTTTCAAGGATTCATATGGCTTTCTTAATTCAATATGCTCCCTATTTAAATTTTCATACTCGTCTACTAGGGATGCATATTCCTTATATAATGAAAAATGTTTAATCTTGTGATTATCATGCTCCCTCCCTAACTAACATGGATGTGTATTTTTTAAGTCAGACCAATCATTTTTCAGGCAGGAATGCTATTTTTTCAAATTTCTATATGATTCATGCATTTGTTTAGAAATTAAAAAATAGATCATCATAAGAAAGTTCACAAACCTCTTTCCATCAAAGTTAACTAACAAGTCACTTACCATTAGACATAGATTAGTTACCTCCTCTTTAAATTCTTTCTCGGATGATTCTGAGGTTGAGTCTTCCTAGAAGGATTTCTACATCCTCTACTTGCCCTTTTTGATGTTGAACTTTTCTTCGCCCTTATTCTTAGTGGGTTGATTTTTAAGGTGGGGCAATCAGACCTTAAGTGCCATGGCTTCCTGCGCTAAAAAAAAGTAACATCAAATGAAATTTTATGAAATTAACCTTTTTTACCTTTGCCCATCTCAAAGTGACACTTTTATATCCACCTTAAGAAGCTTTTGAATGTCATTTTCCTAGAGAGAGAGTGTGTCGTTTTCCTAGAGAGAGAGAGACTAAAATTTTGAATTTCTTTTAGAGGATTGTTCATGAGGGGTAACCATGGCTTAGGGGTGATCAGTGGTAATCGTCGACGGTCATTCCTTCCTTCTTAGGTTATGCATCCGATAAGATAGTGAATATCATATCTAGTTCTAGGTTGTCTAGTGGAAGATTTTTTAATGTTGATGGTTCTAATAAAAGTAAGGTTTGTGTTGGAGCCCCTCTCATAATTAAAGTTCTTGATACAAGTATGTCCTCTATTGTCTAAAAGAGGGATTCATTTGTTGGTAAAGGTAAGAAAATGGTTGTTGATAATCAAGAAGTTTTATATAATGGAGTGGATATTCTAGATAAATTCAAAAGTGGTAGCATCCTTCAAGAAAGACCCAGCGACGTTGAGGCATCTTCTTCTTCTGGTCCAAAATTAAAGGTGTAAAATTTTATTAATTCAAATTCTTCTAATGGAAATAAGAATTTGGTTCAAGAAGAGGTCAATGATGAAGGTGTTTGGTAATTTTATTCATTATTCTTTGATTAGTTGATTAGTATAGAATTAAGGAAGCAATGGAATAAGTTTGGATCATTTCACCTTTACTAATTTCGGAATGGAATGGATTCTTTATTCATTTCATTCTTCGGAAGAAATGGAAGAAGAGATTAGTGGAGGTCCTTATTTTATAGGTGGTCACATAATTTGTATTTAGAATTGGAATCCAGGATTCTTCCCTTTATCTATGAAGGGATTATATTCTCCAATGTGGATCTGTTTGCCACATCTTCATTTATATTGTTGGAATGAAAATAACATTATTAGAATAGCTTCTATTGTTGGAACTCAAACATACTTGGTTGGTAATATGTTCAATTGGGGGAGAAGAGAATTTGCTAGAGTATGCATCTGAATTAACCTTGATACTCAACTTCCTGCTGGCATTTGGGTTGAAGGATCTCAAGGCAGATTTTTCAAAAAAGTTAATATGAAAGATTTCTTCATTCTGCTTCAATTGCGGTAGAATCGGCCACACTCATCTTAACTGCAAGAGTACAAAGGTAGATAAAAATAAGGTTTCTTCCTCTACTATTACACCTAATCATAATGATATTATTGATGTTAATTCAAAAAAATTGAAGAATCAGTGCATTCGTGAAACAAAAAAAAATGGAAACTAACGGGTCTTATTCCTATGGACCTTGGATTCATGTGAACTATGTAAAGAAAAAATTTTAATCTTTTAATAGATTTAAATCCAATGAATATCAAAATAATTTTAATAGAGAGGCTGCATTATCAAAGAATAAAAATTTCTAAATTTTCCAAGATAATTCAACGAATTCCTATTTTTCTTCAGTGGTTAAAAAATCAATTAATGTTAAAGAGTTTTCTCAAAAACCTGTTGTTGTTCAAGAAGAATTGAAGATGAAAAAAAAGTTTGAGAAAGATATTGCTGATGTTGTTGATGCTGTTAAATGAAAAGATACTTATAATGTAGCTAATGCCTCTGATGGTGTGAAAAGAATTGCTGAAGATGATTAAGTTGCAAATGTTCTTGATGTTGTTGATGCTGTTAAAAGAAATGCTGATGTTGGTAAAGTTAAGAGAAATCTTGATGTTGTTGACTGATAGGAAATACTTGAGTTCGCAAGTAACCCCAAGGGAATACTTGAGTTCGCAAGCAAACCTATCACTAATTGGAGACAAAACAGCGAGAATTCAACCAAAATCTGGGCGAAATCAGCCCCAAATCACTAAATTGCAGTAAGGGAAACAAAGCAAAAGCAATACGAAATCAAGATACAAGTGATCCTCAATTCGAGAGGAGGATCGTCTCTCCCAAATCTCTAGACAAGAGAGTCTAGAGCCCAAAACACCCAAGAAACTCCAAGAAGAAAACAATACTTGCATGCCCTTCCCTACCCCTTACCTCTCCTATTTAAAGACTTTTCCACCTCCTCAAATCTTTCCTAAAAATAATTTTCAAATAAATTCAAATCCCGTGGACCCCACCCTTAGGGTCGTACTATGTCGATGGGTTGAGAGGTCTTGGGTACACGCTATAGATTTTAGGGTCATCTCTTATGCACTCTTTAGGTTCTCGTGAATGCTCTGTCGACGAGCTGGTGACTCCCCGTCTGCCTGCCGATTTACTTGGTTTTTTGGCCTTAAGGTACTTGTAACCTGGTTGCTTGGTCCGGTTTGCCCCCGGTTGGGTCGGCTCGCCATCGTCAGCTCGCTCCTTGCCCTGGGCGCGGCTCTGGGGTTGGCTTGGGTCCTTTGCCGTCCTTTTGACGAGGCGTGTCTGGCCGCCCGTGGCCAGACCGTCTAGACGTTGGCGCCTGTCGCGGAACAGACGAAATGAAAAAGCTCGCACCCAAGATACTTTGGACCTTATGAAATATTGCGAGGGAAAATCGGAGCAGTGCGCAATCGGCTAAAACTATCCACCACGCAAACTATTCATCCCGTTTTTTCATGTGTCACAGCTGAGAAGAAGCTATTGGGAATTATGCAGCTAGCTCAGAGTACCAGTCACACTCACAGAAGATTTAAGGGTGATTATGGAACCCTTAGAGTTGGATGGGGGTCGTCAGAAAGGAGAAGGGGCAAAAGAAGTACCTGATCAAGTGGAAGAATCTTCCAGACTACGATGCCACATGGGAAGCCGTATGAAAGGGCTGAAGCAACAGTTTCCTAGTTTTCACCTTGAGGACAAGGTGATTTTTTGGGAGGGGCGTATTGTTATGGCGGTTCCTCCTGAACCGCCTCTTGAGGCGGTTCCTCCTGAACCGCCTCAGCCCAGGAAGGAAGGCGGCCGCCATGGTATATCAAAGGAGGCAATTTCGCCTCCTTTCTGCCTCAAATGTGAAATTAGACCA
>NW_021318832.1:1991617-2051101 GCF_001605985.2 Dendrobium catenatum | reverse complement strand
GGAAAGGTGGAGAAAGGTCAGGGGATTTGCAGAGGAAGTGCGACTGACGATCCAGCGGATACAGGTGAGGGAAGATTTTCTTCTGCTAGAATTGGGGAGTACAGAACGCATCCTGGGATGAAATGGCTGGCAAACGTTGGAGGACACCAAAGTGGAATTGGAAGAACACTCACGATGGAGTTGACGGGGTATGGGAGAAGGTGGTAATTAAGGGAGATGCGAGGGCTTTCCAAAATCCCTGTTTCTCTTAAAACAATGTGAGGGTATTCGGTTGGTTGGGTGGAGGATATCTTAGTAGAGCTACACATTTTGGAGGGAGAGAGTTTGAGGGAGGAGGAGACCATTACCCACTCCATCAAGTCCGTTGAATTCAGCAGCTTCAGGAGGTGTTCCAGCCACCTCAGGAGATTACACCGGCAGAGGGAGCAGCGAGCATGCATAGTATTGAAGGAGGAGTGGTCGTCCATTTAGTGTACGGACGCTTACCGCTACCCTCAGTTCCATGAAGGATGAAATAGAAAGGTTTGATCAGAGAAATGGTTAAAGGCAGAATCAATCAGATACCAGCATCAGCCCTCTGTCCAGTTCATTGGTAAAGAGAAGGATGGAAGTTAAGGCGTTTTCTGCGTGGACTATCCGAGTGCTCAACAAGGAAACTGTACTGATTAAGGTTTTCCTATCCCAGTTTATTTGACGAGTTGCTAGATGAATTAAGTGGCCACAGCGATGCTTCAGCAGATAGACTTAAATCAGGTTACCATCAGATTTCGAATGAAAGGAAGATGTACCCAAGACTGGCTTTAGAACTCATTGAGGGACATTATGAAGTTCTTAGTCAGCCTTTTGGCCTCACCAACACCCCCGCTACTTTTCAGGCCCTTTATGAATAAGGTTTTCAAACATTATCTAAAACAGTTTAATACTGTATTTTTTGGACGACATCCTGGTCTTACCAGTAGGACAGAGGAGGAGCACTGGAGCATTGAAAAGGGTGCTAATAGATACTGCAAAAGAGCACCAATTTGAGGGCCAACTGAAGAAACGATGCTTCGCACAAAGCACGTGGAGTACTTGGGTCCATGTTGTAATCAAAAAGAGGGGTGGCAAACAGATCAGTCCAAAATTTGTGGCAATGCTAAAGTGGCCAGTCGAAGAGATCTAAAGGAGTTGAGGGGATTTTAGGGATGACGGGTTACTTACAGAAGTTGTAAAGAGGTAAGCAATATAGCAATGGCCACTCACTGAGCAGTTGAAGAAAGGATGGGTTCCTATGGGGGAGGCAGCTACAACAACATTTGAGAGCCTGAAGAAGGCGATGACGACGGTCCCGGTCCTAGCCTTGCCAGATTTCACTCAGACTTTCTTTGTGAGACAGATGCATCAGGATACGGCTTGGTGCAGTGCTATGCAGAATCGTAGGCCCATAGCTATTTCAGCCAAGTTTTGACTGCTAGAGCCAGGTTGAAGTACAATCTATGAGAGAGAATTAATGGCCATCGTTCTGGCCATCCAAAGTGGCGACCTACTTACTTGGAGACATTTTGTTGTTAGGACAGATCAACGAGTTTGAAATAGACCTGCTGGAACAACGAAGGTGACAGAAGAGCATGAAAAGTGTGTTATCCAAGCTGTTAAGGTATGATTTTGAATTCAGTATAGACCAGGAGTAGAGAATAAGGCGGCAGATGCCCTTGTCCAGATGTATGGGGAGACTGCAAGACAATGGCACCTTTCCGTTCCTTTAATGCTTGACTGGGAAGGCTATTAGAGAAGAAAGTGCTAGAGATGAAAGAACTGGAAAAAATCAAGGCAGCTTTGCTAAAAGAGGAGGGAAGCCATCCAGAGTAACTCATTAGAGCGGGGACAGGACTACTATATCAGGAAGATTTGTGATGCTCGACCTCGATCCACATCCCAAATCTTACTCCAGAGAATTTCATGGGCGCAGTGGGGCCATTCAGTTGGTGCAGAAGACCTATAAAAGATTGGCGGGACGAGCTTATGAAGGGGATGGCATAAGATTGTACCCATCATCACCCCGTAACAGCCGGTATCCACCAATTTCACTCCCAATTGATCGACGACCTGGGTGGAAATGAAATTGTGAGTAGCCCCACTATCAATCAGCACCACCACTTCCCTGTCCTCTATCTCTCCCTTCACTTTCATGGTGTGATTCGTAGTGAACCCTACCACCGAGTTCAGGGAAACCTCAGCTAGATCCAAGTGTAGCTTCTCATCCATCTCTTCCTCTATCTCCTCCTCACCTCCCCCTCAGTTTCCTCGTCATCACAGACGGTGAGAACCTGAAGAGTTCGGTCCTTGCACCGATGCCCTGGTGTGTACCTTTCATCGCATCTGAAGCACAACCCCTTAGCCCTCTTTTCCTGCATTTCTTTCTCCGTTAGCCGCTTGAAATTTCCCCCGCTCCCTCCTGTCTTTTCCTTGGTGGCCTCTCGGTTCCCTCCTGTTGCAGAACCTTTAGGTGCTAGATGGGTGGTTGTCATCCTGTAAGTGCCACCGGTGCTGCTACTCCTGGCTCCCCTGTCTAAATTCCTTTGATTTTCCACCAATTGGGCCAACTTCATGGCCTCCCCCAAGTCACGGGGCATCAAAACCTTAACTGCTGCTCGGATCTCCGCCTTCAGCCCTTTCATAAAATTTCCCTCCAATACTGTATCGGAGAGTCTCTCCACCCTGCTGGCTAGGTGCTCAAACTGTTCCCGGTAGTCTGCTACTGATCCCTCCTGTGTCAGAGCAAAGAACTGCTCATAGAAGTCTCCTCCCCGATCGGTTTGGAATCGTTCTATTATGCAGTCTTTGAATTCCCTCCAGTTTCTGATCGGCCTCCTTTGATCTCTCCACTGGAACCATGACAGGGCTTTCCCTTCTAAGCATAGTCCTGCGGCTGTCAGCTTCTCCTCCTCTGTCAACCCATTGACGGCAAAGTACCGCTCTACTTTGTAAATCCACCCTTATGCGTCTTCTCCTTCAAATATGGGCATCTTCAACTTCCTCACCTTCTGGTCACCACCGTTTCCCCTGATCCTTCCATAGTTTCCCCTCTCCCAAGTGCTGGGTGCACCCCAGGTTTCTCGATCTTCCCTTACTCTACCATATCCCCAACCTCCTTCGAAATCCCCCTTTCTTTCTTCAAAATTAGCACCTCGGCGGCCGTAGTATCCCTCCTGGCGTTCCCCATATCCTCCTCTTTCTTCCCTCTGGAAAGGCTCCAGATGGGGTCTTCTTCCCTCCCCTTCCATGATTTCCACCTCATCTTCCTCTCGACGGATTTCAGAGTTCTTATTTTTTCCCTCCATCCCTTTTGCCACTGATACCGCTGCTTGATTTTGAATCTCCAACATTTTTTTCATCATATCTCGGAGGTCGCCGACTTGTCCTTCCATGGAGGAAATCCTTTCCTCTACCGTCGTTTTGATTTGATTCATCTCCCCTTCAAGTCTTTCCTCAAATGCATCCACTTTTTTGGCCGCCATCACAATCCGGCCTTTGTAGATTCACCAAAAAATAGGTTTTTGGAGTAAAATTCAGCAACTTCTTTCTATTTGAAGAGAAGGAAACTGCTGGAATTTGTTGAAATCAGCCCTCCACCGGTCCCGTGACTCGCTCTGATACCAATTTGATAGGAAATACTTGAGTTCGCAAGTAACCCCTGGGAATACTTGAGTTCGCAAGCAAACCTATCACTAATTGGAGACAAAACAGCGAGAATTCAACCAATATCTGGGCGAAATCAGCCCAAATCACTAAATTGCAATAAAGGAAACAAAGCAAAAGCAATACGAAATCAAGCTACAAGTGATCCTCAATTCGAGAGGAGGATCGTCTCTCCCAAATCTCTAGACAAGAGAGTCTAGAGCCCAAAACACCCAAGAAACTCCAAGAAGAAAACAATACTTGCATGCCTCTCTCTTCCTCTTACCTCTCCTATTTAAAGACTTTTTCCACCTCCTCAAATCTTTCCTAGAAATGATTTCAAATAAATTCAAATCCCGTGGACCCCACCCTTAGGCGGTAATTCAATTTGGGCAAGAAAGGAAGCGAAATTGCCTCCTTTGATATACCATGGCCGGCCCTTCCTTCCTGGGCTGAGGTGGTTTAGGAGGAACCGCCTCAAGTGGCGGTTCAGGAGGAACCGCCATAACATTGACGTTGATAAAATAAATACTAATATTACTGATGGTTTTGATGTTGCTACTGTTGGAAATAAAGATAAAATTGTTGTAGCTCTTAATCAAGTTGAATAAAAAATCAATGGTGCTAGCATTGTCTTTTCTTCCAAAAAAGGAATTCAGGTTGGGCCTCCAAACCATTTGAAGGTACATAAGTCAACTTCCATTATAAATTCTTATAATTTTAATCCTGATAAAGTTGTCATCTATAATGGGAAAGGAATCAATGAGGATGAGTCTCCTGCATCTGTTGTGTTGGAAAAGATTTCTCTTTAATCTTCTCAACATAAGAATAAATTAAGTAAAGAATTGAGAATGTTAGGTCCTATTAAGGAAAGCCAAAGAATAAGAAAATTTAATGGAATTAATGAAGGGGCTAGGGCCTTATCCCCATTTGTTTCATAATGTCCTCTATTTTATTTTGAAATTGTAGGTGACCTAAGAAAAAAAAAAGCTTCCTATTATTTGAGGAGTTTGGCGTTCAAAAATGATGTTTTTTTTATTGGTTTAATGGAAACTAAACTAAATTCCATGGATAATAAAATTTTTAGGAGAATTATTGGTAATGATTGGTATTTCTTTCATGTTGCTGTTAGAGGAACTTCAGGAGGTATTCTTACTTTATAGAAAAAAAGAATATCTTCTTTTATTGTTTTAAATTCTTCCAATGAATGTGTCATTGGAATTTTAAAGTCTCTTGATGGAATATCGTGGATTGTGTCTATTTATATATGGGAATAAGGATCTTCACGAAAGAAGAAATTTGTGGAAAATGATTGAATAATATACTTCTAACAAAAATCCATATATTATTGGAAGAGATTTTAGATTTATTTTTTCAAAGCAAGAGAAACAAGTTGCTAAAAGATTTATGTTTTCCCAAGGTTCTCAAGAGATGGAGTTCTTTTCAATAAATGATTATCATGATATTGATACTGTTGGTCCTAAATATATGGTGTAACAATAAAGTAGGTATTGCTCATATATTGGAAAGATTAGATAATTTTTTTTAAAAATCCAAAGCTTTGTTAAATATTCCTTTTGGTTTTATAAGACATCTACCCAGAGTTTCTTTAGTCAATATCCATTGTTGCTTAATTTAAACAATTCTATTCATTATAATCATAAAGTTATCATATTTGAGAATATGTAGCGTTCTTATGAACCTTCTAGGGGTATTGTTAATAAAGCTAGGAGAAAACATGATTATGGACTACAACTGACATTCTTCAAAAGAAGTTTAATAGAACTCTTAGATGCTTGTTCTGTTGGAGTAAAAATAAACTAAAGGAGCTGAACATTCTTAAAACTATATTACAAAATGAAATTTTGTTATTGTAAGAGGAAGTAAGTTCGAATGGTCTGAATCCAAACAAGTTACTAGAACTGAGGAAAAAAATTCATGAATTGAATGTTGCTCTTTCTAGACTTGCAACTTGGTGGAGACAAAGTTGTTTCATGTGTGGAAGGTTTGGGTGGTAAATTTTTTCAAAAAATTGAATATGAGAATTTATCGGTTCTTTGTTTCAAGTGTGGAAGGATTGGACATAAAGATTCTGTGTGTTCTAATGTTTCAACTGGTCTGATTTCTGATAAGGAAATTCCTAAGCCATCACATGTTAATGAGACTTCGTATGGTCCTTGGATGCATGTGAAGTTCAGAAATAAGAAGAGATAAAAATTGGTTTTTCAAAATAAATTGAATGATGTGAAGGAGCTGAATTCTCAAACAAATATAGATAAAGAAAAGATTAATAAAGAGCATTTGGTTATGCTTAATAATATTTCTGAAGGGAATATGGATGCATTATCTGATAAGTGGATATCACATATTGGGAAGAATAATAAGTTTAATGTATTATCTCTTGAGGGAGAAGGTAAAGAAGATGCTGAATTTCATGCTGAAGGCATCATTGAGGAAGTTCCAGTCAATGAAGAATCTATTAAAGAAGCTTTGAATCAAGATGAGTTAATTGGTATGAAACCTGGCAGCAGTTCCGATACTTTTCAGGTTGATTTATCAGTTAATAATGATATCAACATTGCAGATAGCTTAAAGGAAAATATTCCGGATAATATGGAGTATTTGGCTGTTGATAGTACTGCTGAAAATATTACTGTACCTGTGGAAAATTTGTTATGTGGAGTAATTCCTGATTCTGAACCGGAGGTTGTTACTCCATCATCTGATGTTAATTTAAATTTTAAAAAGTCTATGGTTGTGAAGGATAAAGCTATTGTTATTTGAGGATGGCAATTCTTCCAATTCTAAACATAAGTTGTTTAAAGAACTTCAATCATTGGGTCCGTTGGAAGATATACCTAGAAGAAGGAATGTAGATTCCAGATTTAAGAATCATAAGGGTGGCATTTCCCCTTCAGCTCAATTATATGCTTGTTTTTTATTTTGTTGGCAAGTTAACTAGAAGCAGGGTGGAGTTTTCTTTGTGGAGCTTGATGGTTGAGCTTTTTTTAAGGAAATATATCAGATATCTCGCTAGTTGTCCTCAACACTCGGAATTGGTATATCTCTATTTCAGTGGATGGGATACTTTTTCATACAGATTCAATGGATGGCATTCGTTTATTTCAGAGAAGTCTAGTTGAAGATTTATTAGGTGATTTTTTGACTTCTGATGTTCTATTTATTTACTTTCAAGTTTACTTTTGTAGTTGTTTTTATTTTGTTTTAGTTTTATATTTGTTTTATGAAATTATTCTAATTGTTTATGGGATCATTACTAGTTCTTATTTTTTAACCAGTTGGGAATTATGGGATGCTAACCAACCTTTTAGGTTGTTTAATATTTGGTATCCCCTCCACCCCAAGGGTTTTAAAATGGGAAGTAGTGGGTCTCATTTCAATTATGATAGTTTTATTTTAACAAATATGCTCGTCAATAAGTTTCATTTCCTTTTTGGATTAGGAACTCTTAGTTTTACTTTCTTTCTAGTTTGTATTAGGGGTTTCTTTTCTTCCGTTTAATGCAATTTGCATTCCTTCAAAAAAAACTTGGTGGAGACAACATTATAAAATGCAATGGTTGGAAGAAGGTTATCAAAACTCTCAGTTTTTCATTCTTACATCTAGAAGGATTGGAAACATGGTTAATCAAATTATAGATCCTAATGGAGTTGTAGAGATGGATCCTTAACTTAATTTAATCAGCCTTTGAGAAATTTGTTATGAATAAATGGAAAAGGAGTCATTGCATTTTACATAATTGGCCATCCTTTGAAGTTAAAGATCAATTGAATGAAGAAATGAAATAGTCGATGCAAGAAAAATTTTCTAAAGATGAGTTTTTTTCTACTATAATGAAGATGGATAATAATAAATATTCTAGAGAATATGGTGTTAATGCATGCTTTTTCAAATCTTTTTGGAGTATATTAAAGAATGAAATTTGAAATGCTATCAAAAACGTCTTTACTATGGGTATTATGCCAAAATACTGGAAAGAAACTATGGTTGTTCTCATTCCTAAAGTTCCTAATGCCTCAGAATTATCTATGTTTCGTCCAATCAGTTTATGTTAAATGATCTACAAAATAGTCGTTGGGATGATCTTAAATATATTGAAGATTTAACTTCCTTTTATTATTTTTGAAGTACAGGGTGTTTTTGTACCTAGAAGAACTATTTATGATAACTATTTATTAGGTCATGAGATATTTAATAGACTCAAACTCTCTATAACTAACATGGGATTCATGCTCATTAAATTAGGAATGGAGCAAGCATATGTTTGTATGAGGTGGGACACATTAACAGATTTTAAGAATTATGTATTTCCCAATGATGATATCAAATTTGATTATGCAATGTGTTAGCCATCAAAAATTCTCAATTATCATCAATGGAAGGAAGAGTGATTAGATTAAAGCTGAATGTGGGTTTAGACATGTTTTTCCTATCTCATTTGTCTATTTATCTTGTTTTCTAAATTACTTTCCAGAGTATTTCATGAAAAAGGAAGATAGATTGGGATCAAACTTGCATCAAATATAGGAAAATTTCACACTAATGTATGTTGATGATGTGTTAGTTATTGTTGAGGGCTCAAAATTATGCTTGACAATTGTAGCTTGATTGGATAACATATCAATACAAATAAATACATCGTTATGTTTGGAAATATTATCTAGAAAGAAGAAACAAAAAGAAATTCATCTCCCTCTTGGTGTATTATTAAAGAAGGTGCTTCGCTTTTGAAGCTTAGTGTCCGATGACACCATTTTAATGGATTAAAAATTAATATTACAAACGATATCTGGATTCTTGATAGAAGTCTAAAAAATTGGCCTTCAGCCTATAATATGCTGGAGCTTCAAGATTATATGGTCACAACTCTACTGGATGAAGATGGAAGATGGGATCAAGCTGCTTTAAGGAACTATTTTTCAGAAGATTTGGTTAAAATGATATTGGAAATTCCAATTATATCTGATTCAATTGAAGATAAACCATATGTTTTATTTAATTCTATTAAATATGTTAGAAATATTAGGAATGACCTTTCTTTATTAGATTTAAACGAGAATTTGACTTTTAATAGGACACAATGGAGAAAAAGGATTCATGTAGCCGACCCCACGTAGTGGGATAAAGGCTTGATGTTGTTGTTGTTGTTGTTCTATTAAATATGTTATTGCATTGGCCTTTAAAGCTTCAGTTCAAATTAATCAAGATGCTTGAATTAATATAAAATCATTTAAAAAATTAAAGGTGAGTCCTAAAGAATCTTTATTTTGGTGAGACTTGTAAATAATGCTCTCCTTACTAATGTGTGGTTGAATCATAGAAAGATTGCAAGATAATACTACTTGTCCGAGAGCCTTCCAGGAAAATGAAGACTTAGAGCATACTATTGTTCATTGTAGTAAGTTATTAAAAGTGGTTGACATTTTTAAACAATGGGGAATTCATTTACCAAAATTTCAAAATCTATCTAATTGCTTTGAATAGTTTGAAGAAAGTTGCTATTGATAATCCAGGATTTGCTAGAATTTATATTTCATCTATTTATCATAATTGGAAATCCAAAACCCTGTTTAAACATGAAAAGTCTATTCTGTCAACTTCAATGATTGTAGCCCAAATTCTTTCACAATATATTCATACGCATTTGTTTTCAATTTGTTAGAACTTGGAAAATAATTAGCATAATGTGTTGTTTAAAGCTTGGTATCCCCCTCCTATAGATTGGATGAAATTGAATGTAGATGCTTCTCTAATGTAGTATAATATGTGGATGGTATAGCTGGCATTTTGCATGTTCATAAAGGTGTAGTGTTACTAGCTTATGGAAAGAAATTAATTCATTGGGATATATAATTATTGGAATTGATTGTAATTTTATATTTCAAAAACATTATCCAAGAATTGCTGAGTGGCAAGAAAGAAAGCATTATTTAAGGTGATAATGTTAATGTTATCAATGTGCTACAAAATTCAGTAAAGAAGACCATAGAGAGGAATAAGCAATTTCAAAGAATGGATTTTTCTTTTCTTGAAGTTTCTAAGAATGTAATTTCTCATTTTGTTTCTAGAGATTGTAATATAGAGGTTGATTTATGTTCTCATCATGCCTTCTTAGGTGATTTTTGGGATTTTGTTTTTTGATGGTTAGCTTCCTTCAAATTTTGTTGACTTGATTAGGAAGAAATGTGATAGGTTAACTATCACATAATTTCTTATATCTTTCCTTTTATGTTTAATGCTATTTGCATATCTTCAAAAAAATAAGAAACTTTTGAATTGTCTCATCATCAGTTATATATCATCATCTTCATTTGATCCAGAGTTGCTGCTATCTGAGTATTTAGCCTTCAGTGCCACGATCTTCACCTTTTGTTTTTCGTCAGCATCTTATAATCTTTGGCTCACTTTTTTGCTCGTAAGTAATGAGAGAGCCTAGTAAATTGTCAAAAGAGTAAACATTTTAATCTCTTGATTCAAAAATAGGGTTGACTTTTACATCAAATCTATCACACAAACAACGAAGAATTTTATTAACTTTTCTAGAATTGGATAGTTCTCTACCTAAATCATGGAATGATGTTACAATCATAGTAAACCTAGTACACAGGTAAGAAATTGTCTCATTAGGTTTCATACAAAATAGGTTATACTCATGCAACAGTAAGTTTAAATACGATTGCTTCACTTCGTTGGTTCCTTTATTAATGATTCACAATCTATCCCAATTTCTCATGACAATTGTAGATGAAGAAAAATGCATATAATCCTCAGACTTTAGAGCACATAAAAAATAGTTTAAGCATTTTGCATTATGTTGAGAAAAATATCCATCCTTGAAACTCCATTCAATAAAAGAAATTTCTTCCTTGATACCATTAACAATGCGGGAAGGAGTAGTATATCTTACTTGAATCAGGTGCCACATGTGATTGTCAAACGATTGAATAAAAATATATAAATAAATATTACAAAAATTAAGTATCCTTCAGTAGTATTACGATCATTATCAAAGTTAGCCATTTGATCGACTCAAGTCCTTAAACCAATAATTCTAAAGAACACACTCTAATACCAATTAAAAGATCAAATGAGATTGTTAAACCTAGTTGAACTACCCAAGGTACACCAAGAGGATGCAAATTATTGTTTTAAAAAAATTTCTCTTTCAATAAACTCACAATGATAATTTTTAAAATAAATTTTCTCAAGTGGAAGAAAATAATAAAGCAACCAAAAAAATTTTAAATTTTTGATCTTTTTTAAAAATGAACCAAAAAAATATTTATTTTCTTTTGAATTTTTTTTTCTTGCTCACAAAAAATAAACCAAATTAGTCACAGTGTTATCAACCTAGATTTGTAAGAATGTAACATTCATGAAATTTAAAATGCAAAAAATAAAATACAAATTAAAAAGGATCGAGCACACAAGAAATTTTGTAGTGGTTTCATAAAAATTTTACCTGCATCCACTCCCCAAATTCCTCATCTATGAGTATTGCACTAAACTATTAATGACTCTCCTTTTGCCCCATAGTAAGGCAATGCAACTCATACACAATCACTTACACCCTTCCACATTGTAGCACACAAGTTGAATCCCATTCACCAATCTGGTGCAGTAGAGTAGCCAAATTTCTTTCATTAACTCAGCGTGATAGAGTAGCCAAATCCTTTAATGCCATGTTCGTCGTGGAGTTTCCCTCAAGCAAAGCAAAGACTCTAGGAAGAAGAAGGTGAATTTTCATGGAGCAATCGAGTGTAAAACCCCTCTCACACACTCTCTTGATCTCACAAGTCTCCTCTCTCTCAAAACCTCACCTCTCTCTTACCTAGAAACAAAGCTCTCTCTTCAAACTCGAACTTAAAAAAAGCTATCTAAAAAAAAAGACCAAAAGATACTCTTAAAAAATTAAGAGATGAACTATAAGGTTTCATAACATCTTAATTTTTTAAATTTAGTCATTTATGTTTGTACATAATGATCTAAGGATTAAATAGTATGATTAGTTAAAACAATCTATGCTTGTCTTGTATGTTGAATGAACCCAATACAATTAGTTCAAGAATCTTAAATTGATTGTACCATATAAATCATTGATCATACAGAACGATTAGATTATTTACTTAAGTTAATCTAAAATGATCTATAGGATGATAAAAAAAAATCTCTATAAATCATCCATTACAATTATGATTCATATTGTATGTATAATTTAATCCAATCATGGTTCATCAAGGATGATCCTTAGGATAATAAAAAAAATCATCTCTATTGATCATTTAATATGACTAAAATCCTACCATATAATTAGATTTATCAATTATACCATGATGTGATTGTCAAATTATAGGGATTAATTTATGCATGATTTAAAATATTGTACATTATGAATCGGTTCGTATGGTATAATTAGTTCAGAAATCAAAATTCAAAATACTTGCCTAAATTTAATTTGCAAATGGGATATATATTTAAACTGATTGGCCTATATGAATTAGTTTGATTAGTTTACATTTTTTTAATCTCTCAATTACCTATTTTAATTAACTATTTGGTCAACTTATCATGCTGTATGATCAAGATTGTATAGTATAAACTTCAAAAATTTTAAACTTTTAAGATTCACTCCACCATATGCATGTGCATAGTCACTAAGCTAGCTCACTGTTAAGTGTAAATAATGTATTATTTTATGTGTTATATTTTCAGCACAAAATTACAAGTTTCATCTAGCGCCATAGCGTCGAACAAATCAACATCGCAGCTCCATCAAAGGCACTACCAGAGCACTAAAACATTGACATGGCGGTGCCAACTTCTCTGTTAGATAGTATTTTAATGTTAAAATGATTAGCTTTGCATATGTTCACTATCTTTAATTAAAAATTTGGATACCTAATTAAGTCAGTTTGTAATTTCCATCAGAAGTAGACCTGTTGGATCTTTACCTAGTAATACTAAAGTTATTCTGATATAAAAAAAAGATCTTAATGGAAGTCATTTGAAGAATGAAAATAATATACCCCATCAAAATTAAAAAATCTAGGCAAGTCTGGTTGAAGATTATAAACTTAGCACTATGTGGGAGCCAACCTAGACTTAGGTTTAATATGTTATTAAATCTAGCTGAAGACTTTAAGCTTAGCGCTTCAAGGGAGGCAATTCATTTTATATTCTAGGTGTGATAAGTAGGATTGTTAGTTTTATTAATTTTCATTATTTGAAGCTTAGAAAAAACTTGAGAGAAGAAGGAGCACCACAGCGCTACCTTTAGTTCTACAGCACTGAGTTGGGACTTTGTGGTTTAAAAGTTCAAATTTTAAAACTTCCTCTCACTTGAAAATTATAAAAATGGCATGTTAGAAGTTTAATTCTCAATCATTTTTAGTTTTTGGTTATAATGTTATATCTTTCTTCCTGAAAATTCAACTTAAGAAATGGTTGAAACTAAGAAAAGACATTCCTCCTCTAGGATTAGAAGGGAAGAACATTTAATAAAAAAAAAATTCCTTTTCTGTTCTGTGCATACAAAGTTCTACTATCATTAAAAAATTTAATATGTTCAATGATAAAGTTCATGAAGATACAAGAAAGTATAAGGCAGATATGATGAAAATACATAAATGTGAAGTTTTAGATTATAAATTTCATCCTAGTCAACATATTCTACTATTTGATTACAAGAAGTTTGTCATGATAAACTTAAATATGGATGGGTTGGCCCATATTCCATTATTAGAATATATCTCAATGGGGTCATCAACATTCAAGATAAGAAAATATTTCACATTTTTAAGGTTAATGGTCAAAGATTGAAACCATTCGATTAGATGCATAAGGAAATCTTGAATTTGGAGGAAGAGATGATGTAGTGTGAACGTGATTTTTTTTTTTCCGCTTTCTAAAGCCAATATGCTATGTATGGTGCCTATTGTACTCGTTATCTTATAACTTGTTTTATGTTTATGTTATGTTATCACAAATTTTATGAGACTTATATATTTTATTATACGAAAGCATGTGTAGTGTTAATTGTTATTTGAGTTTCTTTTATTTAAATTTTATTGAAATTTCCCTTATGCTTACTATCATTCATGTATTTTAATTAATTAATTAATTAACCATAGCAAAAATGATAATAAAAAATTATATAAAATTATGATAATAATATAACCTTTGATTATAGTATAAATGAACACTGTTTATACTTAATATAGTGCAAAATTCAATAATTAACTAACTTAGACCATTTATGTAATTGTTTTAATTTAAAATTATAAGTTATACCTTTATGTATTAATTTTTGAAAGAAAGATGAATAATTAGAATTAAAGATTAGATATTAGTATATTAAAATTTGAAATCATAAGCAGCCCAAATTTAGAATTAGTAATATTATTTAATCCTTATAATAAATTCATTAAGATTATAGAAGGGTTTGAAGCAAAAAATTGATATTCAAAATTATTAACTATGTATTTCAAATAATTAATAAAAAATAAAAAAGATATGTGAAAAAAAAAAATCTAAAATAGAATAAAAAAAGAAGATGAGCACAATAAAAAATTGGTATCAGTCAATAGTTTAGAATCTGATTATAATTATATACTTAATTCATAAAGAATAAAATAAAAAAACTAGGACAAATGATGATGAATTGATGAAAGATTCAATATAACTACTAACATATCTAATCAATAAGCTAAATTATTCACTTAAAATTTTAAAAATAAATATTTAAATACATAACCTATGATTCAAATTAAGCAATAATAAGAATGTCTGATTAGTGTAATTATAAGCAGTTTTTCAAAAACCAAAATTATAATCTAATACATTTTTACTACTTATATATCGTGATGTATTATCTTATATTTTAGTCCATTTAAGTTATAAATTTTTACTTTGGTTAATCATTTAGTCATAATTATAATATTTTTATTTACTTGAGGATAATCAAGAGTTTAAGCTAGGGAGAATTTGATGTGTAAATAATATATTATTTTATGTATTATATTTTCAATGAAAATGTGTTGTTTTGTTTGTGTTGTGAAAAAAAAAATATAAAAAGACAAAATTCTAAGTTTCATATAGTGTCATGGCTTCGAACAAATCAACACCACAATGCCATCAAAGACACCATCGGAGAACTAAAAAAATAGACATGGCAATGCCAACTTCTCTATTGGATAGAAATGGTCAGCTTTGTATTGATATGTTCACCATCTTCAAGCACTACGAAATCAAAATCAATCACACCTCAGTGCCAAAATTATCATTTCAGTGCCATAGTGTTTGAACGACAGAAGCACCGTGACATTGTAGTTATAACTTCCAAAGGACACGATTTATCAATGAAATGATGCAACTATTCACTAAGCAATTAATCCACATTAATAAGGGCCACGACAGAGCTAAAATAATAGCACAATTGCCTTAGTTCACTTTTGGGGAGCAATGACGCCAACCTTTCAAACATCGCAGTGCTAGTTGCCTAATTTTTGTTTTCTTGTAAATAGTCACTGTGTTATGTTTATATGAGTGTTCAGTCAATTGTATAATTTCATTATTTTTTAGACTACTTCGTTAGATCTCTCTTAGTGTCAAATTTAAGAGATATTAGGGAAGTACTAGATACTAACATTTGAATGTTCAATTAGTGTTTGTTTAAGAAACTCCATATGTTAAGGAATAAGGACTATAAAGAACCTGCATTGATCCTTCCTGGTGATATTATTCTCTTGAATTTTCATTCTTCTATTGTTTCAATGAAAATGAGTTTGCTTATATTTTCTTCCATGTCTGACTAATTTTTTAGTTTTGGATTGATGATCTTGAGAAATATATTAAGTACTTTTTAAAATTCTTGTACTCTATAGTTAAATGAAATTTTCAATATTATTTCTCTCTTTATTTTATAAACATAGTGGTCATATGTGTAGTTATAACCTAGTGTGACGTATAGCCTTAGCGGTGGAATCTAAGAACGACCATAAATATTGTAGTATTATGTTTGCATACCTAGATATTGGTTGTAAGATATGTTAAGTTCTTAAGGAGATGATATAACTGTAGGAGGTCAACATATATTCATTTCACCCCTATGAGCTCAACATAGATCTAAAAATACAAAGCTTTGAATCATATTAAAAATAAAAATGTTATTAGGAAATATATGCAATTTATATTCATCAGTCCAAAACATTTTATTTAAGCATTATATCCATTCTTTTACTATTTTTATTCTGTGATTGAATCTTCAAAGCAAATAATTTTATTTCAATAGGCTAATTTATAAGTAGAGTAAACAATAGTAGTTGATTGCTAAAAATCATACATCCTCATGGGTTTGACATTCTACTCTATCACTTTATTACTTTATGCATCACGTATATTTACATATATTAAGTGGGGTTTATTATTTCTATATATCAAGGAAAACCTTAACATTATTTAAGGAAGATAGAGCCTTAAACATTTTTATAATTCAAAATTACACTCCATAGTAATTCTTTATCGCATACACCTTTTACAAGATAATTAACTCTAGAAATATATTAATAAATAAATAAAAATACAGACTCTTGTGAACATCAAATCTATTCCACCCAATCTTGAATCTTGATCCTTTATTGATGCATAGTACCTAAAATGTTAGTGCACATAAGAGAAATATATAATAATTATACTAAGAGAAAAAATGTAAAATTTAATAATATTTATTATCATCAAATCATAAGCTCATAATCATATATTGTAATATTTTCCCTCTTTTTGATGATAGAAAATAATGGTTGAATTTTCTAATTTATTTTATTTTCTCCTCATCTCCTCCTTACTAATTGATAATTAAGGCATAAGGCAAAAACAAACACAAGAATAATAATAAAAAATTAAACCAAATCAAATAATGCATACAACCAATAAACATCCTACTTCTCCTTTTGACATCACCAAAAAGGAGAATGAATCATCTAAAAAATAAATAAATAACCCAAACTATAAAAATAAAGAAAAAAAAAACTACAACACAATACTGATGAGTGTAAATAATATTATGTTTTATATGTTAAATTTTCAATCAAAAGGTGTTATTTTAATTCTATTGTTCAGGAAAAAAATACATTAAATACATAAAATTTCAAGTATCGTACAGCACCGTGGCATTGACACTATGCAGCTGCGCCTCCATCATTGACATAGCCAGAGTACCCAATATGGACAAAGTGGTGCCCAGTCTTTATTTGGCAGCACTGTGGCATTGGAGGTATCAACACTACAAAGCCCAATCTCTGTCAGCACAGTGCTGCAATGCCAATTTCCCACATCGCCAATCTAAGGGTAGTGTCACATGGACAAAACAGTGCTCAAACATTAGCAGCATCACAACACTACAATTGTAATCGTACATGACAAGATCTGCTAGTGAGGTGATGTTTCAATTCATTAAATTGTGGGTCCACATTAGCAAGAATCGCAGAGGAGGAAATTATTCAGTGTTGTAACATTAGTTCATTTTATGGGTGCGATGCAAGTGTCTAGAGCGTCGTGGTGCCAGAGTCTATTTTTTATATTTTTTATAAATAGCTATTTGTAATATTAGTAGGAGATTTTATTCACTTAGTTAAATTCATATTTTATAGTTCTTCTTTATAATTTCCTTAGAAGTGACAACTAAGGGAATTTAGGAAGCATTAGATCCAATTCATAAAAGTGTTTTTTTTTTTTTTTTTTGAATAAAGGATGCAATATGCATTAAAAGGAAAAACAAAAATTACAGCAGGCTGCCCTTCCTAAACAAGTGAACAAAACTTGTAGGAAGTTCAGATTCAACAAAGGAGTCCCAAAAGAAATTACCTAATAAAGCAAACTTGGCACAAAAATTTGTCGTGCTATTACAGTTTCTAGGAGTATAAAGAAAAATGACATTATTGAAAACTTGTAGGAAAGAAAGGTCCGGCTTCGTACCTTTATTAGTCTTCATGTTGATAGTATCTTGGAGCAATCTAATGATATTCACATTGTCTCCTTCAATGATTATTTCTTTGTATTCAAAAAATAATCTTGAATATAGCTTTCAAAAGAAAGTATAGCTTTTAGTTCCAGGTATGCAATATCCCAGTGTATTAACTTCCTACCATAAGCACAGATCAATCTTCCTTTGCAGTCTCTCAGCACACCCGCAATTCCCGCCACGTTGTTTCCAGCAAGAGCCGCATCAACGTTCAGTTTCATCCAACCATTGGGATGGGGACACCAAGCTTTAGACAGCATAAGCTGATTAGTGTTCCAGTTCCGCTCGATTGGATTTGACTGAATGTAAGAAGCACGGGAGATGATTTCCACAACTGTGTAAGCATTGGGAATTTCTGCTTTGCCGTGCTTAACCATATTCCTTGATCTCCAGCTGTAGTAAAACGCCAATGCATAGATCTTCGCCAATCCCTTATCAGCATTCTATTTCAAGTCCACAATACAGTTATCTACACTTTGAAATGAAGGGACATTGAACCCACAACATCTCAACTTCTGTAATAACTCTATCAGTTTACTACATTTAGTTATCACATGGCCTGTATCTTCATTCTCCTGACAACCTCTTAGATAAATAGAATTATTTGCTAGTCTTCTATAATATAACCAATCGTTTGTTGGTAAAGCTCCGTTCAATGCCCTCCACCAGAAAAGATAGACTTTCTGATTCAATTTAAGTTTTCTCAACCATGTATACTTTCTGTATTTACTGTCAATCTGCACAGTGTTAGCTTCCACACAAAGAGCTGCAATCGTTTTCCCAGTATTCGTACTAATCAATTCAATACTATCTTCTCTGTTATTCTCCCCTTTCTCCATTTGTTGAATCAGTTCAATCATATATGTAGAAAAGAATTCAGTTAACCTTTCTAACTTCCACTTCCCTTCCTCATCCATAAGAAAAGAAACCTTCTTATCAGCAATATCAGATGTATTACACATAGCAGGCCACTTACTAAGGCATCTGTCCAATATCCAGTTATTAGCAGTTATATTAATGCTATGACCATTATTTACCTTCCATCTAACAATTGGTCTTAGGTAATTAATACCATCTTTAATAATCTTCCATGCTGTTGTAGCTCCTCCTTTCTCTCCATCCTCCCGAATTCTGTCACCAAATTTGTTATGTAGGATTTTGTAGAGTAGAGAATTATTATTTTGTAAAAACATCCACACAATTCTTGCTCTTAATGGACCCTGTCTCCCTGTAGCTCCATGGGTACCAAATCCCCCCAAGCTAGTGGGAAGACACAGTGTCCCAAGCAAAATAGTGCAAGCCTTGTTTGCCATTTTCTTTGTGCCACAGAAAATTCCTACATAATTTATCAATTTTCATCAAAATGCTTTTAGGAATGAGTGAGTGAGATACCTGGTAGGAAATCATGTTCGAATAGGCTGTTTTGATAAGCAGCAATCTGCCAGCCAGCGATTACCACCTCGCTCCCCAAGAATTGAGTGTACACATAGCTTTCTCAATGGTGCTGTTGCAGTGTTCCGCCTTCATCCTTCTTACAGCCAACTTAATACCCAAGTAATAGAATTCTTTGACCTCTTTGTATCCCACAATTTTGTTCAGTTTACTTCTTCTCTTCTTAGAAACTTTCCTGCCATATAGAATCATTGATTTATGAGAATTTATAGCTTGGCCTGTCCAGTTGCAATAACTTTTGAAAACTTTCTTCAGCATTCTCACATTTTTACTGTACGCCTCAGCAATCACCAAGACATCATCAGCAAATAGTAAGTGTGTTATCTTATCAGCATTCGTTGCTATTCTCATTCCCAGTTGCCTCTTGTGTTCATTAAGAGCTTTAGATAAAAGATCATAACAAAGAATGAACAAGCTTGGAGACAACAGACACCCATGTCTGAACCCGCACTGTGCTTTGATCCATTCGGTTCTTTTACCATTGATTACTATAGAAAATTTTGGGTTCGAAACACACTGCATTATCCAATTTGATAATCTCTACGGAAATCCTGTTAGCTTCAACACTTGTTTCAACGTTTCCCAGCACATACAATCGTATGCTTGCTCCATGTCAAGCTTCATGAGAAAATAACCAGGTTTCGCCACCGATGTCTTCATCTTGCAAACAATCTCCTGGGTAATCAAACAATTATCTGAGATGCTCCTTCCCGGCACAAAAGCTCCTTGGTTTTCAGAAATTACATCCTGGAGGCAATTCTTAAATCTATTAAGAATCATACCGGCTACCAATTTATATATAGTTTGACATAGACAAATTGGCCTGAATTTAGAACATTCCTTTGCATTTTGGATCTTAGGAATTAGAACAACCACTGTTTCCTTCCATTGCTTTGGCATTTCCCCTGTTTTGAAAAATTCTTCAATAGCATTCCAAGTGGTTCCTTCCACAATATTCCAATAATTCTTGAAGATTTTTCATGGATCTTTTGATCTTCCTTTGTAAAATTTCATTTGCATTTCCAAAGTCTTTCTTATTCCAAGCTTTGGTTATGATGCCTTTAGCAGCCTCAAACGAGCACCAAATGTTTTCAAACTTGATCTCTTTAATGTTATGTCTTAATTTATTAACTAACTGGAGAAGAATCAGACAGTGATCCGACGAAATTATTGGAAGATGCTTAATAACTGCATTGGAAAATTCCATAATAGCTTTAGAATTTAACCAAATTCTATCTAATATTTCCCAAATTCTTGCAAGGCCCTCTTTATTGTTGCACCACGTGTAATTGGGACCATTAAACCCAATTTCATGGTAGTCATTATTAATCATAAACTACTTCATTTCTTGTGGGCCTTGAGAGAAGACAAAGTTTTTCCCTCTGGGCTTCTCACTGCCGTTCACCAGGCAATTAAAATCTCCACCAACAATGCACGGCTCTTCACAGTTCATATTTTCTTCTATCAATTTCCACAGATTTCTTCTTTCATACAGGTTTTTGTTACCATACACAATTCACATTTTGACCGAAACGGATTGATAAGCTCACCAATTATACATTGCCTGGAAGAAATGATTACCTTGAACGATGCTGTTTTATATTTCCACAGGACCAGAATTCCTCCTGAAGTACCAGACGCTGCTTCATGGTAGAATTCCCAATCATTCCCCACCATTTTCCTGACATCCTCTACATCCAAATTTTCCATTTTAGTTTCTAGCAAGCCAATAAAAAACAAACTGTTTTCCACCATCATGTTTCTCAGGTAGTGGGAGGCAGATTTCTTTTTTTCTCCCCTACAGTTCCAAACTAAGATTGAAGACATTTAATTGAGTTTTGGGTTTAAGGTCCCCACCTTATCAGTTCCTCCTTCACCTTTCCTTGTTTTGTTTTCCCCCTTAATGGGTCCAAGAATTTTCATTTCTTTAGCAAGCTTTGTTTTTCCACTAGAAACCTTAGATATCACCATGTTGTTTTCCACCAATTCTCTGATTGTAGGTTGTTTTATTTCCAACATCTTCCTACTATTATCAACTTGTATTTCCTCCTTTTCATTCAGTAAATTCTCTGGCTGATCTACATCAATTTCATCCAAAATTTCAAATGGATTACTTGTGAGGGCCAATTACCGATCTACTCTGTTTTCGTTTATTTCCAGATAGAATTCAGCCTTTTCTCCATTCTTTCCAATCTGATCATGGTTTTCAAATTCTTTAGCCTCAAAGACCTCCACATTATCACTGATTATTTCTCCTTCTTCAATAAACTGATTTTCCTGAGCCTGAAGTGCAGAGTGTGTTTCTGTCTCATTACCATTTTGTGATTCTGAAATTTCTTTCTCCACTGGCTTTGATATAACTTTCCAACTGTTGTTGTTTTGAGTCTTCTTAGCAATCATTTTCCTGTCCACCTCCTTCTTGTACACTGTATTTTGCTTTTTCCTCCTGTTGTTCACCAACACCCATGGTCCATAAGTCTTACTTTCTTCCTCAGCTTTAAACTGCTTCAAATCCTTAGTCTCCAACACAGAGCTTTTATTCTCCATAGGTTCTGCTCTTTTACAATCTTCTTTGACGTGACCAATTTTACCACAATCAAAACAGAAATTTGAAATTCTTTCAAATTCAAATTTTTGAAAAAATCTTCCTCCCATGCTTTCCACCCATACACCAGTTGGTAATTTCTGATCAAGCTTTATTCGGACACAGACCCTGGCGAATTCTTTTCTACCCCAATTGAACATGTTGCCATCTAACATTAAAGGTGTTCCCACCCTTGATGCAATTCTTGCTATATTATTTTCATCCCAGCATTATAGCGGCAGTTGAGGCATTCGGATCCATATAGGTGATGTAAGTCCTTCCATAGAAGACGGTGAAAATTCCGGAGACCATCTTTCCAATCCAATGATGTGTTCATTAACAAACCACGGTCCTCCCATCAAGACTCCTTCCATGGCTTCAATTGTTTTGAATGAACATAAAAACCACCCCATACCCAGAGTAGTGAAATGGAACTTATCAAATTGAGCCCATTGTCTTCTAAGTTCCCAAGAAACCACCTGAGGTATTATTTCTTTACCGAAAATCTTACACACCAGAGATTTTTCCAGGAGGTTAGCATTTTTTATCTCAGCATCTTTATTTAATATAACATTTTCCCATCTTCAGTTAATTTTCTTTCTTCTTCAATGAAATTTAATCTCGTCGGCTTCACATTTGTCTTCTCAGTCAAAAGATCATCAATCTGATTTGCACTTTCCTCCTTCAACTGTTCAGATACCATTTCTAAGAGTGTCGCCTGTTTGTAAGATTTCAGAATCTCATCAATACTTCCAGAATTCTCAATTCTTTCTCTGTTGCCCTTATCATTAGGAATTTCAACTCTCTGTATTACAATATTTCTTCCCGATGACAAAGCTTCCCTATCATTGTTCACCTCCTGTGATTCACATTTATTCAAAGCAACTGGAGATCTTTTCACAGAAGTTGTTTCAACCGATTTACCTTTACCAACAAATTGTTGGAAAACTTTAGAATTATTACCGACATTCTCATTAATCACCAACATACCTCTAGCACGTCTTCTTCGAGCCTCATCCTCATCCATGACTTTTCTTGAACAATTTTTCCCCTCGATCGCTTTTTCCTTCAACAAAATCATCGATGGTTCTGAAACCACATCCCCCAGATCCAGATTGTCCGTCGAAGATCGACGGACATCCTCTTCCATGGAATTCCGGTTAAAAGATCACCTGAGAAAAGACCCACGAAACCAGATTTTGAACTTTCTCTCTCTAGTTCTTGCAGATTCTCTCTCTACCATCTCTCTAGTTCTTGCATTCATAAGTGTTTGGTCAATATTTATGGAAGCATTTATGTAATTTCAAGAGGTGTACAGGAGATCATTGAACCCATTTGATGATATATTTTGTTATGTACTTCGTTTCTTTTATGCATTCAATAAAAATGAGTTTGCTTTACTTATTCTTCATGTCTAGCTAAATTCTCTAATTTTGGATTAATGGTTTAAATGGAATATAGAGTAATAATAAATTCTTTTCAACAAAAATTTAATGATATTGTTAATATACCAAGTCTTTATTTAATTCACATAGTTGTCATATGTGTAGTTAATATTAGGTGTAATATAGAGCCTAGGAATATGAAAGCAGGCACAACCAGGTATATTGGATTGATATGATGCAAGCATAGGCATAGTGCTTGACATATACCAAATTTAAAAAGATGAATTATTATGAGCGAGTTTTAACATTACATACTTTACTTAGTCTTATAAGATTTTGTAGGGTGACAGACTGATAATTTAGAGAGGTATTGAGATTAGAAAGTCTAATATGTCCTTTATTTATTTATGCTTGATTGACCGGTCAGTGATACTTATATATTTTGAATATCATCAATATTAAATAGAATCATTAGGAAACATATCATATTTACAAATAGTGTTTCTTTTAATTATTTTTATTTTAAATTAAGTTATTGAATCTTCACCAAAACTTATTTTTGTTAAGTAGGATTCTTATTATAATTGTAGTACACAATACTAATATTTGCAATTAAATATTCTTCCTTGTGGAATCTATACTCTACTATAACTATATTACTTAATTTGACACGTATACATGTATATATTCAGTGGGTTTTTTTTTTTAATTATTCAAATTATACATAATTCTTAGTTTTGGGGAACTCCCATTGAAGATCCTAACCTACATTTAGTAATTTATTTAGAAATTTATGCAACATTTAAGTATAATGGTGTTAGTGATGACGCCAATTGAGTTAGATTGTTCCTATTTTCTCTAAGAGAAAACACAAAAAAGTGGTTAAATTCTTTATGCTCGGCTTTATTACCACATGGAATGAGTTGGTCCATAAATTTCTAAAAAAGTATTTTCCACCTTCTAGAAATGATATTACTTCTTTTACTCATTTGGAAGGAAAATCTATTTATAAGAGTTGGTAAAAATTCTAAAAGATGCTTAGAAAGTGCCTTCACCATGCTTTACCTAATTGTTAATAATTCAAACTTTTTATAATTGGTTGGTAGGATCCCTTAGATCCATAATTAATGTTGTAGCTATAGATTCTTTGATGTCCAAACCTTTTGAGGATGCTTATAAATTAATTGAAGAAATGACAACAAATAATTTCTAGTGGTCTGCTGATAGGGTGAATCCTAAGAGAAGGTCAAGAGTCTATTAAAATGATTTTTTATCCATTTTGACTACATAAGTTGCATCAATATCAAAGAAGTTAAGCATTTTAAGCTTAAATTCTAATTCATCTTTACATTTAGAAGATAAAAGCTTAATAGAAGAGAATAATATCCAAGGAATTGAAAATATAAATTTTATTGGAAGACAAAATATTCTATATTCAAATATATATAATTCAAGTTGAAGGAATCACACTAATTTTAGTTGGTCAAATAATAATGGTGAAAATCAATCAAACTATGGTCAAACTAACTAAGAAGCAAATTATAATAATCAAAATCAAGTTAATAATAATCTAAGACCAGCTTATATTCCTAGATTTAATCAATGTAATTAGTATGGAACTAGAAAAATACCACTAGATGATTTGGTCATGCATTTGGAAACTCAATTAGAAAACCAAGTTGCTTCAATTTGAAACTTGAAAATCGAATTAAGATAGCTTGCAATTTCTGTGAGTAGTTGGCCCATAAGATCTTTACCTATTAAAACTGAAGTTAATCCTAAGGAGAAGGAATAAGAGACTAATGGGACCCAATTGAAGAGTAGCAATCATCCACCTTATCCAATTGAAAAATCTAGGCAAATCTAGCCGAAGACTATAAACTAAGTGCTTCTTAGGAGGCAACCCAACCTTAAGTCTAATCAATTATCCAGTATGGCTAAAAACTATAACTTAGCACTTTTAGGGAGACAAATATATCCTCCATAATATGTTTTTTCTTAATTTGGTTCAAAAAAAATTTAGAGAGAGGAGGGAGGGCTGTAGTACCAAATCATCGAACACCGCAGTGCCTTGACGGGACATAATGATTGAAATTTCAAAATTTTCAACTTTCCTCCCAATGAAATCTTTAAAACGTATTAGGAGGAAGTTCACTTGTCAGTCCTTGCTTACCCTTTAGTGAGAAGAGGATGCCTTCTCACTTCTCCACATACAAAGTCATGCTATTATCTAAAAGTTGCATGAATTCAAAGAGAAATGAGGAAGATGCATGATGGTAGAGTTTTCTTGCATGATCTCTTTTTGGGCCAAGATGTTAAGCTATTTGATTATAAGGAGAAGTATTTCCATGAAAAAAAATAAAAACTAGATGGAGTGGCCTTATGCTATCATTAGATTTTTTTTTTTTAGTGGTGCTATCATAATTCAGGATAAGACAACTTTACGAATTATCAAAGTCAACTTCCATAGATTGAATTCTTGTGGTTGAAGAGTGAAGAGTTATTAAAAATTGTGTTTGCATATTTCATTTTATGGTATATATTTTATAAAGAAAAAGGTACTGATGAGTGAAATTGGCATATATTTTTTTCTTAATTGAAATTTTTGGCATGGAGAGCCATTGTTGAACTTTAGGAGCCTTGTACATTATTTATCTTGGTTCTATGTTATATTTAACATTATGTTATGTATTGTTTTGTGTTCAACATATATCTTATGTCATTCTTATGAAAGCATGTGCTTTTAGTGTTTGTTCATGTGTTCTATTTAAATAGTAGCAGATTTCCTTCATGCTTATTTTTTGATTTTCTTTCAATTACTTTCATATTCTAATTACTTAATTAACCCTAACAAAAATGATAATTAAAAATTTTATAAAATTAGAAAAATAGTAAAATTCTATATCCTATTTTGAATGAATTTTTTTGTTATGCTTCATACATTGGAAAAATTATTACTTAACTCATTCAATCATTTGAGCTATTATCCTAATTTGAATTGATAAGCTATACCTTTATGAAATTAACTTTTAAAATTATAAGATGAATAATTAGTATTAAAAAGTATATATAAGTATATGAAAATTTTAAATCATAGCTTACATGTAAATAGAATTTGTAGTCTCATCAAGTCCTCACATTAAAATCATTAATATTATATGAAGGTAGAAAGCAGAAGCTAATATTATAAATCATTAATTATATACTCCAAAAAAAGTAAAAGAACTATAAAATAGTTCTCAAAGAAAAGGAAAAAGAAAAAGAAGTGTACATTCAAAAATTAGTATTAATGAAAGCTTAAGATTAGAAATACAATACTATACATAAACTAAAAATGATAAGATGTGAGAGATAATATAAGGAATGGTGAACTAGTGAAAGTATAATTTTAACTACCATCATATCTAATTATAAAAACTCAAATATTCACTTCAAAAATTAAAAATTAATGATAAATCTATATCTTTTACTTTCAAATTAGGCTATGACAAGAATGATTGATTAGTCTAACTATTAATATTTTTCTCAACTAGAACTATAGCCTAGTTTATTTTCACTAATTCTAAAAAGCGATGTATTATCCTATATTTTAGTAATTTTATATTGCCAATTTTTATTTTGGTTAATCACTTAATTAAAATTTCAAAATTTTAATTTTTTTAGAACAAGCAAGATTTTAAGCTAGGGAGAATTTGATGAGTGTGAATAATGTTATATTTTATATGTTAAATTATTAATAAAATTGTATTGTTTTAATTTTATTGTGCAGAAAAAATACATAAAAGGCATTAAACTCCAAGTATTATACAACACCATGGTGTCGGACACTATACCACCATGGTGCCATCATTGACACTACCAAAGCACCCATTATGGACTTGGCGGCACCTAATATCTATTTAACAGTGTTATGACGTTGGAGTAATCAACGCTAAAAAAGGCCAATCTCTATTTGTGCAGCGTCGCAATGCTAATTTCCAGTATCGCCAAGCCAAGGGTAGTGCCATTTGGATACCGCAGCGCTCATCCGTTAACAGTGATGAAACACTATAATTATAATTGACCAGGACACAATCTGCCAGTGAAGTAATGTGTCAATTCATTAAGCTATAAATCCATGTTAGCAAGTATAGTAGAGGAGGAAATTCTTCAGTGCTACAATATTAGTTCAATTTTTGGGCTTCATGATGCAAGTTTTTAGGGCATCATAGTGCTAGAGTTTGTTTTTTATATTTTTATAAATATCCAGTTCATAATGTTAGTAAGAAAGTTTAATCACTTAGTAAATTTTAGTTTTCATAATGTTTTTCTGGAATTTCCTTACAAGTTAGGGAGCACTAGATCCACTTCATAAGAATGTTTGGTCAAAATTTATGAAAGCAATTCTATAAGTTCAAGGAGTGTGGAGGAGATCATTGTGTTGCAATCTAGGATCCCTAATTTGTGATTTTAATGATGAAAAATATTATTTATTGAATTGTTATTTTTCTTACTAAATATTTTAGATACTTCTTGTCTGTGAGCACTAATATTTCAGGTAAGATTTACACTGTTGAAAACTTAAGATTGGGAAGAATAGGATATAAAAGAGTTTGTAATTTTATTTTCTTTATTTTCTTTATTCTTTAGTCTACCAAATAAGAGTGTACGCAAATTGGGTGACCATGCACACACACAGGGGGAGAGAAAAAAAATTTAAAGTTTATTTTTTTTTGAACTAATCGTATTGTATGCTTTTCGCTCGTACTGTATGATTTTTTATCTAAAAATATACTTAACAGGTTATTAGAAAAATTTGTTTCTATGAACTAATTGTAATGTACGATCTTGATCATTCTATACAATTTGTTATGATATGAATACCCCCATTGCCAGATTTATTTAAGGTTTTACATTTTTATTTTTGAACTAATCATACTGTATGATATCAATTGTATTATACAAATATTTGAAATCTTACTAAACTTAACCCATATAATTAGTTAATTAAGTCATGGTTTAATTAATGATAATTGATCATATTGTATGATATTGATCGTACCAAATGATTAGTAGAGACAAAATTTGGTTATCCCAAAGAATATACCAAATAAAGCAATAATTTTTAAACTAATCATACTTACGATATTTATATCGTACTGGACAACATACTTGAAATTCACTAATCATGTTGTACAAAGAGAGCAGTATGAGATGATTAGCAGAGACAGTTTTCAATCCTCCCATATGAATAAAGGAAATAAAAGAGATCGTACTAGATGAACTATTGATCATACTGTATGACATGTTCATAAAATTTGAACAGTTCTTTTGAACTACTGTTTACATCATATTGGATTGGACTATTTTTGAATTGATCATACTATACGAAGCTAAATCATACTTTATGAATAATAATGGCTAACTTTAATTTTTAGGATTTCTTGAAGCCTAATATTTAAGCTATATTTTAAGATTCTCTTATACAATGAAGAGAGGAACGTGTGATTAAAGAAGAAACTCTAAGAGATGAACTTTTGAGAAGAAAATCAGGGTTTGAGAGACGAAGGGCAATGTGAGCTTTAGCACGTGGGAGAAGTGTGAGGGGAATCAAATGGTTACTACGAGCTAGCTGAACCCTTGCTCCTCCTATGGCCTTAATGACTCTTTTGGAATCTCTCTTGGGAGCGAGGCTTCTTAGTCCAGTTCTTGAGGTTCTCTGCCTTCTCCAGGAAAGAAAAAAAAGGAGCTAAGGTTCTTTGCCTTCTTTAAGAGAGAGAAAAAGGAGTTGATGTTCTCTGCCTTATTTAGGAGAGAGAAAAATGAGTCAAGGCCTACTAGCAACATCAAGAGGGTGACATAGCGTCCGGCACTCTGCCGCATCAAAGATTTGGTGAAAGTGAGTATGTAAAGACTTCTCCACAATAATGTAAAATCAAAAGGAGAGTCACTTTATTTTAATGCAAATCCTCAGAGCAAATGGCTTCGGGGAGTTGACGTAGGTCAAGGTTAACTAAACCACTATAAAAATCTATGGTGTATTTTTTTTCCTTTTTGCACTTTTACATTTCCTGCATTTCATTCTTGTTTATAATTGCATGGGAAAAACATTGATTATTGTTTCATCACATATATCAAAATTTCATTGTTGTAAAATTTAATATTTTTGATAAAACTCTCGCTTCCATAAATCAATTAGGATTTGATATTTTTAATTACTGAAAAGTTATTCAAAATTATTGTTTTTATTATTTTGACATTAAGAAAATTCTTAAACTACTAATTCACCCCCCCCCCCTTGGGGAGTTCCATAAGATTTAGCAACCTACACAAACTTTTAAGAGATATTAAAGTGGGATTTCAAAAACATGGTTTTAAAAAACTTTTCAAAAAATCAATCAATTGCTCATTTTGATAATTATAACACTACGAAGGGTTATTCTATAACACGTCCACCACTATTTGACAATATCCCTTTTGATTTCTTGAAATACACATGTCTACCTTTTTATAATCCATTAACTATATAATTTGGCTTATGATTCAAACTTGCAATTCATTTCCATCGCATATAGTTAATAGTGTTAAAACTGATATTCCATTTACTGAATGGAATAATGAGGATATGAAACTATTGCAACTCGAGCTTCCGAGTTTATGATTTTTATGATAACAAATAATACTGATTACCTTTTTATTTCTCCTAGTATTTGTAGTGTATATTTGTTTGTGTGTTGACTAATATTTTAGGTACACCATGCTCCATTCTTTGAAGATTCAAGGCTCAAGATTATGTACAATAGGTTATGCTAAATGAGTTTGTAATTTTCATTTCTTGAGTCTAGTCCAATAATGATATATGTTAACTTGGTGACTGTACAAACATAGAGGGGGAGCAAAAATGATTTTAAATATTTTAATTTTTCTGTAGATCATATTGTATTATTTGGATTGTACTGTACAATTTGGTGTTACAAAAATTAATTAAAATATTTTATTTTCCAAAAAAAAATAATAACTAATCGTATAGTATGAATACCACATACTGGACAATCTATTATAATTAGAAAGCCCATTGTCCATGAAATTAGGCAAAATTTTAAATTTTAAAAAGTTATTCTAATCATATTGTACGAACATGGTCATATTATATGATGTTTAAAATATTACCTAATTTAATCTTGTAATTAGTTTATCAAATCGACTTAATTTTGATATTTTGATCATATTATATCAATTGGATCGTATTATACGATCAACATAGATGATTTTGGCTGTCCTATGCTTCATCCTGGACTAACTGCATTTTGATTGAACTGTTTGTACAGTACTAACTGGACATTGTACAATATGAATAGGCAAATTGAAATATTCATATAGTACTAATTGGTGATCATACAGTACTACTAGATCAAATTCTGCACATCATACTAGACGATCCTAAGATCGTACTGGATGGTCTTTGACGGCTGAACTGGTTTTTCAGGGCTTTTTAAAGCCCTCTATTTAAGCTTTCTCATAAGACTTTGTGAGAGTCTTTGACAGCCATTGAAACTTCATTTTTCTGGAGAAAACTTGAAGAGAGAACTTGAAAGGGAGAGAGAAAAAGGTGGAGTTTGAGAGAGGGAGAAGATCCTTAGAGGGAGTTTCAAGGGAGTGTGGAGGGGATTTCAGATGGATGCTCTGGCAAGCTTACATCTTAGTATCATCAGATTCAAGGTTCATCTTGAGGGAAGTTTAGGGAAGAAGAAGATCTCTTTGGTGTCAAAGGACCCGGGTCCTCCGTCGCACCGGGGAAGTTGAAAGTGATTTTATAAGGGCTTCTCTATGAAGCTGTGGCGGCTAAAGGAGATTCACTAAAGGTTTAATGCAATACTCGGAGGGAGCCTTCGGGGAGTGGATGTAGGTCAAGGTTTGACTGAACCACTATAAATCTAGTGTGTTCTTTCCTTTATTATTTTCACATTTTGTTTTCATATTTATTTTTGTTGCAATTAACTGTGTGGGTGAAAGATCATAATCTATCTTTTTATTATGAATGTAATTCACTTTTGCATCAAGTTATAAATAGATTATTCTTTTCATTAATGAAGTTTTTAAATATTAAATTCACTCCCTTCTTGGCGCATCCCGGACTTTCAAAAACTCGTACAGTTAAATGCTAAGTGTCTTAAGTTTTTCTTTTGTGCTTTAAAATTCAAAGACTATTTGTGAGTTTCTACATGCACTACCAGGAAAGAGATTTGGGATAGGTTATATATCACCTACGAGGGAACCAATGAAGCTAAATAATCTAGGCTAAATAATCTTTTGCATGACTATGAACTCTTTCGCATGAAATCTAGCGAGACAGTATCTAAAATTTACACTAGGTTCACCCAGATAATAACATGCTTGCATGCACTAGGTAGAGAATTATCAAATTCTCAAAAGTTATTAAGATGATATGTTGATAACTTAGTTTTTATTATGCCAATATAACTATAATCATTGAATCTAAGGACTTAAATGTTTATTTCATTGAAAATTTGCTTGGGTCACTCATTACTTATGAGTATGGAGTGAGTCAAAGGCAAAATGATGCAGGAAAGAAGAAGAAGGTGAACTATAGCACTAAAAGCAAATGATTTTGGTAGTGATAATTCTGGAGTTGAGGAGGATGATGAAATGGCCTTGATGATATGCCAGTTCAAAAACATTCTAAAAAGAAAATAGAGGCATTATAAAAAAAATTAGAGCTAAGGTAAAAGCCACAAAAATATTAAAATTTTGTCTGACACAATTTGCATTGAGTGCAGGAAACCAAGCCACCTCCGTGCTGACTGCCCCAACCTAAAGACTCACCCGAACAAGGAGAAGGGTGAAGAGTGGTTCTACCATTTTAGGGATTTTAAGCCCTTATAAACTAGTCTTAAGGCTAACCAAGAGGGGGGTGAATTGGATATTAAAAAATTTCTCAAACAAAATTCAAAATCTTAAACCAAACTAATCATTCACCACAAAAATAAAAGTGTGAAAATTAAATATGAAAATGTAATAAAAAAGAACACAAAATTTTCTAGTGGTTCGATCAACTTGACCTGCGTCCACTCCCCGAAGCCTCTCCTTCATGTATTGCACTAAACCTAGTGACTCTCCTTTTGCTCTTATAGTAAGATAGAGAAACTTGTACAAACTTCCTTTCCACTGAATCTGGTGAGGCAAAGAACCCAACTCCTTTTGCTTTCTCGTGAAGCAGGCAAAGAACCTGACTCCTTTCGCTTCATCCTGAAGCAGGCAGAGAACCTCGATCAATTGCTGAAGTAAATCTCTCTCGAACCTCTATAGAACCAGGGACGACGATCGGAGAAGACGACTCGAATCCTTGCTTGGAGCAATCTTTTTGAAACTCTCACAAACTCTCCCTCATAAGATCCTCTCTCTCTCTCCTTTGCTCTCCCTCCCCTCTTAGCTCTCTCAGGTCAGAACAACAACAAAAGATGCAATCTTAGATAAATAAGAGGTCTTATATAGAAGAGCTTCAAATTTTCCCTTAATTGCAACAAACTGACAAATATCGTCTAGGATGCTCGACATCATCCTGTATGATTAGTGCAAATTCAGCTTAATCAGCTTGATGGTCTGGAGGAGGCTGGACTATTAAAGGATTTATTTATTTTGATCGTCCAGGATGATTGGACATCATCACATACATTTAGTTCGAAAACATTGAGTATCATCCAAACAATTGATATGTTTGACCAGACTTTTCATGTTCGTTGATGGAAAAATAATTGATCATCCAAGACGATTTATGGATCATCATGTATGATTAGTTTAAAACTTCAAAAATCGTCCAGACCATCGCTCTGGTTGTCCAGGAAGAAACTAAGATTTATTTAACTGATCATCCCGAACAATCCTACGATCATCCCATACAATATGATCGATTAATAAAATCTTAATTGATTTTCTTAATCATCTGACTAATTAAGGCATAATTGTAATGCATAATCCAGAATGATATTCTTGACGATGTCCAAAAATAATAACATGCCTAAAAGAGTTGGCGGTTGATTCTTTATGATTTGACCATATCGTTTAGGACGATAATAATATCGTTCAGGATGATTTGCTTAATTTTTGCTACCTTAACCATAATGTCCTAATTAAGGTTTCTATTCTTAATTGATCGTCCAAGATTATTTAGGATCATATCGGATGATATGATCAAAATAAAAAAAACTCTAAAAATAAATAGAATTTTGTCCCCTAAGTGTGTGTATGTAAGGTTACTTTAGCACCGTGACCTATTTTATTACATTTGACTCAAGAAAAGATAAAAACACTTTACAAATGCTTACAGACTAACTCAGTTCTAATCTACCCAATCTTGAGCTGGCTTAATTTGCAATTAACCTTGTGGACCTGAAACGTTAGTAAGCAAGATAATAGTAGAAAAATAAAAGTGGCAAAAATGTTTGTTATCATCAATATTATAATCACTGAATCTAGATTCACAACAATCTCCTCTCTTTTTTATGATGACAAACATTTGGTAGAAAAATTAATTTAAGTAGTTTAATTGAAATATAACGTGAAGGGAAAACAATATGAATTAAGAAATTCAAATTTTACTAAAATCAAACAAATGATCCAAAACACTAAACAAAAGTAGTAAAAAAAATATAATAAAATAGCACAAACACTACCGCTACTTCCCCTTTTAACATCACAAAAAAGAGGAGGAAACCAGAAAAGAAAAAAAATATAAAAATACAAAGAAAGCAAACAACATCACAGAAAATGACACAAGAAAAACAAACTACAAGTACAATGGGCCCTGATCATCAAAAGGAGGTGGTGGTGGCGGTTGAAAGAAGCTAGAAATAGTAGTGAATTGCTCCCCAAACCAGGTCATGTCCTGGTTGTGCTGCTGTTGGTGGTGAATCACATAAGCAACAAATCTAGCGACATCTTCTACATGTTGCTGCTCATGTGCAGCAATGTAAGAGTCAAACATAGCCTCCTACTAGTCGAATTTCTCCACGAACTGATCCAGTTATGAGTACTGGCAAATCAAAGCAGGTACATGAACAGGTACAGGAGCAGCTTCCTCCTCAGCTCCCTCAACTTCCTCATGCTCTACGTAGAGACTAGTACTGTGAAGAATATGGAAGGAGCTGTAAGTGTAGAAGATAGGCTGAAAGTTAGGTGGTGCAGGATATTGAAGATTGAACTTGGTTTCCAGGATATAGGCTATGATATATCCTAAGAACAGGTTAGGCTTCCTTTTGTGCCCTGGATCCCTAATGCTAATGAGATGCTCAATATAATGAAAAAGAATATCAGCAACATTGAATTCCTTATGGGCCATGATGTAAAAGGTGGTAATTGAAAGGAGAGGAGTAATGAGTACACGATCACCAGTTTTGGGAATAAATGATATATGAAGTACATATTAAATTGTCATAGCATCTTTGAATAAGGTAGGATGTCCCATCATGATAGGAGATAAGTGTTTCTCAGAAGGTGATTGGTTGGAACCCAGTCATAACTAGGATCTTGAGATAAGAGGTGAAGCTTGTCTCCATAGTGGATAATTGCAGGAGTTCATGACAGTCCTGATAAGTGATTTCAATAGAGCATTTATTAATGTAGGATTGAAGTTCAATGTAAGAAGATTTGATCCTAAAGCTTGCAAAAAAATCAAAGAGCAGTTCGAAATTCAAGGAGAAGGCAAGGGTAAGGATGAAGGTGAGGGAGGTATATGAAAAAAGATCAAGGATAGGGTAAGTAAGCATATGAGGATTGATAATCCTGGATAAGGTGATCTCAGTTGTCTTATAGGGAAGGTAGGTGGCTTGGCCATCCACCTAAATAAAATGAGGGTCAATAGTGGCCCTTGATGAACTTCCAACTACATTCTGGATCGCTTGCCACCCGCCATGAACAAGATAATTTGAGCTTGAGGGAGAGGAATGAAGAAGTAAAGGATTTTAGGTGAGAAAACTCTTTGAAAGCTATTATTTATAAAGAATCGGCTAGATCATCCAGGATGATCACAGAATCATTTAGGACGATCAGATGAAATTATGATGTCTGGGACGATTGGTCAAAAAGTGGTTATATCATCCAGGATGATCAAACATTATTCGAGATGATTAGACACGGGCGATCATCCTAAGGAGTCATGTCGGACATCCGTTGAAAAAGAAGATTGTCTAGTATGATTAGGTTGATCGTCCAAGACTATCGACAATAATGAATCCTATCAATCGAATTTAAAACGTGTAACAGCTTTGCCAAATGGATCGTCCAAGATGAACAAGATGATCACCAATAATTGAACAGAAATTTAAAAGATAATCCAGGAAAAGGAGGATTGTTCAGGCCAATCATAAATAATTAAAGCAGAATATGATTAGATCGTCCAGGATGATAATGGATCATTCAGGACGATGTTAATCAAAAAAGTCATATCACTCGTCAGATAGAAGATGAAAGTTGGTGTGAAGATATCATCCAGGATGATGTGATCAAAAATTAAAGATTCAAGATGCCCTAATTAGGGTTTCTATTTTTAACTAATCATCCAGGATGATTTAGGATCGTCCTGGAAGATTTGATCAAAAATAAAAAAAACTCTAAAAATAGATAGAATTTTTTCCCCTAAGTGTGTATGTGCAATGTTACTTTAACATCATGACCCACTTTGTTACATTTGACTTAAGAAAAGGTAAAAACACTTAACAAATGCTTACAGACTGACTCAGTCCTAATCTATCCAATCTTGAGCTAGCTTGATTTGTAATTGTCTTGTGGACCTGAAACGTTAGTAGAAATGATAATTGTAGAAAAATAGAAGTGTCAAAAATATTTGCTATCATCAAAATTATAATCTTTGATTCTAAATTCACAATAAAGAGATGCCAAAGTATAATAGGGGCAAGAAAAATACACAAAAAGCTTTTGGGGCTGACTGTGCCTCATAATCGTTAGAAGAAAAAGCAGAGGATGAGGTAACAAACTTGTGTCTTATGGCTAACGATAATCTTCATCATTCATATTAAGATGAGGTATGGTAACTCTCTTATGATTAATTGTTTATTATTTCTAAAAATTTTATGATTTATATAAGAAGCTTAAGAAGATGCATGTTAGTCTTAAAATTGAATTTCTACTTTACAAAAAGTGCAGGCTAGTTTAATTACCAAGAACTCTACTTTAGTAGCAATCATATGACTTTATTAGATGAGTTTGATGCATTATATAAGAAGTATATCAACTTATCTAGTGCACACAATTCCTTAAAAATATCACATATTGAAATAGAAAAAGCATTTAAGCAATTTTAAGAGCTTGAATGTCAATTAGATAGCAGTGAGCATGCATTAAAATTGGAAGAGACAAGCTATGAAAATACAAATGAATTTTTAAGAGCAAAAATTAATGCACTGGAGAATAATAAACCGTCACCTTTGCTAGCTCAATGCCACAATCCCTCAACACAACATGTATTACATTAACCTAGGAAGAGGCAACATTACCAGCATAGGTTAGTGAACACATTTCCTGATGTTTGGTGTTACTCTTGTGGCATGTTAGGATACATAGCCCGCATATACATTATCCAATGTAGGACACACTTAGTGTAGAGGCCAAAATTGCATGCATCACAGCATAACATGCATTCGTGTCATTCATTCAAGCATAAGGTTGAATTCAAACTCACTTAGGTTTCCAAATTTAACATTTAAATGACATTGTAGGGGTGCTCTCATAAAAGATCTAATGAGATCATGTGGTACCTAGATAGTGGTTTCTCAAGGCATATGATTGATAATATGAAGCAGTTCATCATACTGAAGGCCAAGCCAGGAAGAAAGGTGACATTAGGACACAACACCACTAAGAATGTGACGGGCTTAAGTATAATTAGAAACTCTAAAAAATTTATGATTTAAAATGTTTTATTAGTTGACATTTTAAAGCATAACTTGTTATGTATTAGTCAACTATGCGATAAAAGCTTTGATATAAAATTTCTTTCTAACAAATGCATTATTAGTTTAAATGAAAAACTTATGCTGGAAGAAAAATGGATGAACAATATTTATATGTTAGACTTGAACTCATTGACTATTCAAACTCATTATGTTTAAAAGCTATAATTGATGAATCTTGGCTTAGATGATTCATCTTAATCAATGGAAAACCACCCTTAAGAAAATTTGATCCCAAGTCTGATGAAGGTGTCTTCTTAGGTTACTCATCTATAAGTAAGGCTTATAGAATCTTAAATAAGAGGATCTTGATAGTAGAACAGTCTACCTATGTGATATTTGATGAATCAAATAAAAGCTCCGAACCTAAACCTAAAGAAGAAGAATTTGATGTCATTTAAGGGATAGAAACAATTGCTATAGAAGATAGAGTAGAACCTCAAGATAATTTGCCTAGAGATTGGAGATATTCTTCTAGTCATCCTAAAGAACTTATTTTAGGAGATCCATTTAAAGGTGTTAGAACTAGGCATGGACTTAGGAAGAACGTTAGTCATTCAGCCTTTATCTCTATGATAGAATCCACCAACAAAGATCATGTCCTAGCTGATGAATTTTAATCCTAGAAAAACAAGAAGAGCTAAAATAATTTGTTAAAAATTATATATATTATATATAATATAATATATTATATATATATATATATTATATATATTTAGTTAAGAAACTTAAGGATCAGAGTGTGGTTGGAACAAAGTGGGTTTTCAAAAATAAGATGAATGACTCTTGAATAGTAGTGAGAAATAAGGCCAAACTAATATATATAAGGGGTATAACCATATTTAATGAATAAATTTTAAGGAAACATTAGCTCTTGTAGACAGACTATAAGTTATTAGAGTGATGTTAGCCTTTTCTTTCTTAAATGGTTTTAAGCTATATCAAATGGATGTTAAGTGTTTCTTCCTAAATATGGTGATTCAAGATAATGTGTATGTAGAGCAACCCTCAAGGTTTAAAAATTCACAATTCTCAAATCATGTATTCAAACTAAAAAAAACTTTATATGGGTTGAAGAAAGCACCTAGAGCATGGTATGAAAGACTGAGCACATCCTTTTAGATCGTGGACTTGTTGAGGGTAGTATAGACACCACCCTCTTCTTACAGAAAGAAGGAGAGACTTACTCATTATTCAAATTTATGCTGATGACATCTTGTTTAGATCCTCAAATAAATATGTGATGAATTTTTAAAAATAATGAGTAGAGAATTTAAGATGAGTATGATGAGAGAGATAAGCTACTTTCATGGATTTAGTGTAAAGCAAATTGATGATGAAACCTTATTAGCCAACATAAATACAATAAGGATATCATTAAAAAAATATTAAATTAACAATACTAAGGCCATGAATACTCTCATGAGCTCTACTATTCAATTAGATAATGACCCAAATGAAAAATAAGTAGATAAAAAAAATTATAGGGGAAGAATAGAATTGTTTCTTTTCTTAACTACTATTAGACAAAATATCATGTTCAGTGTTTTCCTTTGTGCTAGATTTTAGGCTGATCTAAAAGAATTCCACATGACTGCTATTAAGATAATTCTTAAATATATATTAGACACTCCAAACCTAGGAATATGGTATCATAGACATAACACTTCTTTTGAAATCATAAGATATTTGGATTCTAATTTTGTATGATGTAGGGTAGATAAAAAAAGCACTTCTAAAATTTGTCAATTTATAGGACAATCATTAGTTTCCTTATCTAGTAGAAAATAAAACTCAGTGTCCATTTCCACAACTAAGGTAGAATATATAGCAGTAGGGAACTGTGTTGCTCAAGTCTTATAGCTAAAGAAATAACTCTTAAATCTTGGACTAGCTGTAGGAACCATTCCAATTATGTGTGACAACACTAGTGCTATTTATATATCCAAAAACCTAATTCAACATTTATGCACAAACCATATAGACATTAAGAACCACTTTGTAAGAGATCATGTAGCCAAAGGAGATATAGAATTGCATCATATAGTTATAATAGATCAGTTGGCATACATCTTCACAAAATCCCTAGCATATGACACCTATAGTACCTTGAGAACAAAACTATGTGTTATAAACAATCATGCTTAATTCAAGGTAAATTAAAAAAAAAATCATTCATATAGATGGTTACTTTGTATTTGTTTGTTATTATTCATTTTTATTTGTTATTGCTTATTGTTTATGTAAAAAAAATTTGTTTAAAATTTTTTCTGATCATCACACACACACCTCATTGACTTTCACAAACAGTTCAAATTTTATTCACACACACACATACGATCCATATTCATATTATATGATATGCACAGATCACAACCCTTCATTTAATCTTTGGTCCATATTAGATTAATGATATGCACATCATACTGTAGAAACCCTTCTTCATACTGTAAGATCCATGTGGCACAAATTGTTGATGAATTAATTTCATCTGTTTTAAACTTATTTCCATTCATACGGTATGATACTTCTCATTGTATTGTATGATACACGTGTCAAACTAGATTGGGACGAATTCAATTCAATCGGTATGATAATAACTGCATTTCATACTATATGAACACCCGCTCATACTGTACGATACTATTTGTCAAATGTCATACCGAGAACCCCTTAGGATGACTGCAATTTCTTAAGATCATCTAGTATGATACCTGATCGTACTGTATCATTTGACCACTTTTTTTTATAACTCATCCAGTCTAATTAACCTCTCTGATCATATTGTATGAACCTTGATTGTACTGTATGATCAGCCTAAAATCTATAAATTGGAAGGCTTTAAACTGTTTAATTCACTCAACTCACTACTTCCTCAAACTCTTACTCTCTAAACATTCCTTTCAAATGGCTAGTGGAAGAAAATGTGTCAAAATAACTTAGGGGAGCTCCTCCTCCTCTAGTTCTTTTGACAATAATTTCCTCTCCACAATGGATGAAGACGCCTACCATAAGTACAAAGAGGCAAAAAATCACTCTTGAATATTAAATCAACCTGCCCTTAACTTTGAGATGATGAACCTCGTCGCCTCCACTACTCTTCAATTTCTCCTTACATTGGATTTTCCCTACAACTCTGAACTTCTTTATAAATTCTTAGCCAACCTTATGCTAAAACTAGAAACCTCTACCATGACTTCTTTTGTTTTTCGTCAAAATATAGAAATCACCAAAGCTGATTTAGAAGAACATATAGGACTTCTACCGAAGGACCTCATCCACAATCACTTCTCTCAAATGACTTGGACTAGACTTCTATCAACTTGACCCTTAGGAATGCTCATAAATCAACACCAAGCACTAGTCCAAACTTTAATTCAAAATGTATGGGTCATCCAATTTGTCCTTAGAACTTTGATTATACCTAAAGCGAGGGATCGAGTTATTATAATCTCACTTTTTTCTTTACTTACCTACCTCATAATGTCGAATACCCAATTTGATGAAGCCCAAATGATTCTTGATTACATCTAAAACATGATTCATATTTCACATCACAGTGCCCAAAGAAAATGAAATGTTGCCTTAGAACACATCATAGGATATATCCTATACAACAAATACCAACTTACCTTTCCTGCTCCACCCGATAATGTTTCTATTTTTTATATGGATGTCTCCTTCCATATCCTTTTCCATGAGGGGTAAGAGCACATCGAGCTAGAATTTCATGAAGAAGGGGATGTTTCTCCTGCTGGTGGACCTCCACCATCACTAATACCACCACCTGCACCTTCCTACCTCGAATACCCTCACGATGATATAATTCAGCCATTTAAGCCATTAGAAAATAGGTTGGATTATCACATTCAACAATAATAACAATAACACGAGGAAGACATGAGATGTTTGGAGAAAGTTTTTTTTATTGATAATTAATTTGCCTCCTTCCATCAATGTTTTTCTACCACCACAACCACCAACTGATCAAGATCTGCCTTACTTGTAATCTTTGTCTGTTTTATCTTACTATTTTTTCTTGTACCATTTTCTTTGTTTGTTTGTTCCTTTTCTTTTACGTAATGTCAAAAGGAGGAGAAAATATATGTTTCATTATGTTTTAATAGAATCTTGTGTTTGTCTTATTTTGTTTTTTACTTTTTATTTATTATTGTCTTTTAAAAAATAGAATAAAAATTTAAATTTCTAAAATTTGTAACCCCTAAATTTTTAAATCCTAGTAAGGGGGGGCTTAAGAGAAAAGAATATTTATCTTGCCTATCAATCAACATTATTTGACATCATCAAAAAGAGGGAGATTGTTACAATCCAGGATTTCTAGTCTATGATTTTTATGATGATAAACATTATTAATTTAATTATTATTTTTCTCACTAAATATTTTAGATACTTTTTTTTTCCAGTGAGCACTAACATTTTATGTAAGATATATACCGCTCAAGATTGTTGAAGACTCAAGGTTGGGCAGAACAAGATATAAATGTGTTTGTAATTTTATTTTATTTTTTTAATTTTCTTTATTCTTGAGTCTAGCCACATAAGAGTGTATGTAAATTGGGTGACCATGCACACACACAAAGGGAGAGAAAATTATTTTTAAAGTTAAATTGTTTTTTGAACTAATTATACTATACGATCTGTTATCTGAAAGTAGGCTTAATGGAAAATTGAAAAAATTAGATTTTTGTGAACTGAATGTAATGTATGATTTTTATTATAATGTATGATTCGTTACGATCTGAAAATCATAGTCATGAAATTAATTTAAGTAAGATTTTGAAATTTGATTTTTGAACTTAATGTATTGTATGAATATTTAAAACCTTTCTAAAATTAACCCCCATAATTAGTCAATCAAATCATAGTTTAATTTATGATAACTAATCCTACTGTACGATATTGATCTTACCAAATAATAAGCAGAGATGAAATTTGGTTGTACCACATATCATACCAAATGAAATCATGATTTTTGAACTAATCATATTGTACTAAATGACCTACTTGAAATCAACTAACCATATTTTATAAAGAGAGCAGTATGAGATGATTAGTAGAGGCAATTTTCAACCATTCTAAGAATTGTCCTGTATGAATAGAAGAAATAAAATAGATTGTATTGGACTATATATTAATCATACTGTACGATGTATTTATAAAATTTGAACAATTCATTTGAATGACTGTTTACATCATACTGGATAAGACTAGTTTTGAACTGATTGTATTGTACGAACCTAAATTGTATTGTACGAACATTAATGGCTAACATGAATTTTTAGGGTTATTTAAAGCCTAATTCTTAAGCTATGTTTTAAGATTCTCTTTGACAATGAAGAGAGGAATTTCTAAGTGAAGAAGGAACTCTAAGAGTCGAGCTTCTGAGAAAAAAATTAGGTTTGGGAGAGGAATGAGAAGGTGAGCTTGAGCATGAAGGAGTGGTGTGAAGGGATCACATGGTTACTTTGGGCTAGCTAGACTCTTGTTCATCATGTGGCCTTGGTGAGTCAATTTGAAGCTCTCTAGGGAGAGAGGCTTCTTAGTCCTGTCCTTGAGGTTCTCTGCCTTCTCCATGAGGGAGAAAAAGGAGTTGAGGTTCTTTGCCTTTTCAAGGCCCCCCCTCACACTTCTTAGTGAGCCTCGGACTAGTTCCATAAGGTTCAACAACCTTCACTAACTTTCACATTCAACCTATTAAGTGATATTTTTTTCTTCTGTATTATCTTTCTTTTGAGCAATTAATGAAAATGAGATTGCTTCACTTATTCTTCATGTTTGGCTAAATTCTTTAATTTTGGATTGATGGTATAAATAGAATATGGAGGAACAATGGATTCTCTTCATGAATAACTTAATGATATTTTTAATATATCAGGTCTTCATTTAATACACAGTGTTCATATGTGTAATTAATATCAGGTAAAATATGGAGCTAGGAATATGAAAGTAGACACAACTAGGTATATTTCATTGGTATGATGCAAGCATAGGCATACTGTTTAACATATATCAAATTTATAAAGATGAACTCTAATGAGGGGGTTTTAACAGTACATGTTTTATCTTCTAAGATTCTTATAGGATGACAGACTTTGGGAGTTAAAAAGGTATTAAGGTTGGAAATTTTAATTTGTCATTTTTCTCTTCATGTTCGATTGAGTAGTTAGTGATACATATGCTTGGAATATCATCAATATAAAAGATATTCATTAGGAAATATATTGTATTTATATTCCATCAATTCAAAACATTTTATCTAAATTGTATTTCATTTAATTTCTTTTATTTTAAGTTAAGTTATTGAATCTCCATCAAAACTTATTTTTATTGAGTAGGAAAATTATTATATTATAATAGACAATATGAGCAAATAAACATTCTTCTTCATGGGGTTGATAATCTATTCTATCACTATTATTTTATTCGGCACATATTCTTACATATATTAAGTGAGATTTTTAAAATTTTTATATTAAAGAGAACCTAAGCATTTTTTAGAGATTGATAAAGCCATAAACTAATTTTATAATTATTTTGGTTACTCCACCACCCCGATCAATCAAACGACATTAAAAGTAGGAAGGTCCCTGATCAGGTGGTGGTGGTGGTGGTGGTGGCTAAAAGTATCAATGATATGTTGTGTGCTGCTATTATAGCCATACATGCTACTGTTGGAGCTGCTCGTGTTCCTACAGGAATTGCTCCTATTGTTAACTATGCTCCTGAAAGTGTATATCCATCCGCATCTCCTGATTGTAAAATCTCTCTACCATCATTTCTGTTAACCTCAATTTTCTATGGGACCATCAAGGCCCATCCTCCTTTTAATAAAACTTCAAATACAGTCCAAATCCTAAATTCTAAACTAAATCCTAGGGTTAAGGACCCAGGTCCTAAAATCCTTTCTAGGTGATTTTCCAACCACCTTAAAATCTAGTCAAATTACATATGATTCATGAGCTATCAAATGCATATTATTTAGACATATCTCTAGGGTCAACTCTTCAAATCTGAGCTCAATCTGACTCCTCTAACCCCAAAAACTAAAATTGATTTCCAAAGGCTATAAACTTTTAAATATTTATAACATGTTCCACTAGACTTACCACTTTGTGGAATTTGACCTCGGGGCCTTCTCGAATGCCTTTAAACATGTTCATGACCTTTAATATGATAGGTTGACTAGTAATCCACATTTTGCTTGACCTGGTTTGATCTAGAATTGACTAGAGGTTAAAATGACCAAAATCCCCTAAAGCCCAACATGGCTTAACCATATCAACTCCTAGAACCTCATCTAATGGATCATAAATATCATTAGCAGTGTGTTGGACCCAAACCCAGCCCATGCTTTGACCTAGTTAACCAAGTCAATCATGGTTGACCAAATCAACCATACACCTCATTTACACTCAATTCAACATCAGATCAAGCCTGAACTTCTTTAAACTCCCTTTGATCGCCTGTCCTAATGAGTTGGACCTTATCGACCACTTGGATCCAGTGAACAGTTAACTTGGTTAACCAGATCCATGATTGGTCAAAATTGGTTTATATGGCTTAATTCAATGCATCTGATCCATTTAATCTATTCAAACATCTTTAAACCCTCAAGTGCATTTTAATATAAAATTTGAATCCATCCAAACTCACTTTAAGTCAAACTTTCATAGGTTTGACCAAGCCAATTCTTTTGACTTGGTCAAACCCTTATACCCTTAATTAAACCACTTCAAGCCTTCAATCAAACATCTGCCAAATCTTTAATTCTATCTCATGTCATGGTTTGAATGAGCCCAAGTCCACTGTAAACTAAATCATGGTGGGCTTGGGCCGGGCTCATTCAAATTAAGGGTATAACGGTTGGGAGGAATGTGAAATCATATATTAGGAGTTTAAGTCAATACTCACATTTGGTCAAACTCCATTCATTCACTTAAACTCCTCATACGTGATTTTGCATTCCTCCTAACTCACTCAAATAGCTTGCATACACTTCCTTATCCTTCACCTTAGTAAACCTTATTAATTTGACTAATTAATTAGTGAACCTAAGCCTAAGAGAAGGCTTTCATAGTCAACCCTTCTTTCAAACTCTAAATACATCAAGCCAACCTCTTAAAATCTACTCAACCAGTAACTAGCCATGCCTTACTTACCACTTAAGCAGCTTTGGTAAAGTTGATTGGTCAAACTAGTCAACTCAAGCTCAAATCCTCCCAAATGGTTAAAACCCACTATAACCCATCTTTTCCAAAAACCCTCTAGTTTGAGCTTTCCAAATCAACACTAAAGCTCTCTAATTTCTCCCTAAATAAGGTTCATTGCTTGGTATAACCTGAAATGGCAAGGTTGGTACCCTCCTTCACAACCAACAACCAATCACACAGACTTTTCCAACCTTTTCTCTACATTCTAACGGTGCAAGCCACCCAACCTTTGTCTTATCAGGTGCTCTGAAGAATCCTAGTCATCTCTTTAAGCTCCAATTCTTGGAATAGGGTAAGACACGTGAATTAGTAAAACTAGTTTAGCCCCCATTTCAATTCCTCCTCAAAACTTCTCTAATTTCATTTTGCATCCCAAGAGTTTTTCCTTTGTTTCCCCATTGACTCTTTGCCGTTTGGGAGCTGTTGGTGGAAAGATAAATGAAGGGATGAATTTTCATCTATATCGAGGCATGAAGCTCGCATCCAGTCCCTTCCAATCACCAGTTTCTTCTAGAGGCTAGATCTTGGACAGTCTACAAGCTCAACCTTACTTTCTAAGATCAAAATTGTTAGGTGAGTGTAGGTATAATACTTGTCATCCATTTCCATTGTTTAATACGGATGGTTCATATCACGCTTTATCTGTATTTCATCCTGCTTCCCTAATCACTCGCAAAGCCAGATTAGATCTTTATCGTTCATACCATATTATGTGAGATCAACGGTCCAAATTTTAATCCAATGTAGATAAGTGAAACTGCGGGATCAAATCTTAGCCATCCTTTCCAAGCTAAGCAGGGTCAACGGATAGAATTCTAATCCGACATGGATAAGTGAAACCGTAGGATCAAATCTTAGTAGTCCATTCCAAACTACATGTGATCAATAGATAGGATTGTTATCCAACATGGATAAGTGAGATGGCAGCTTCAATCCCAACCGTTCATCTTCAACCACGGGCATTCTACCACTCAGATCTAATCTGACGTGGTTAAGCATAATTACATGTTAGATCTCAGACTTTCACTCCAAACCGCATGGAATCAATGCCTCTGATTAAATCCTACGTGTTTAAGTGAAATTGCAGAGCTAATACATGCAAGCCATGCATAATGTCACCGACATCCGTGTAGGCCAATTCCCTCTTGCCACATGGACAGTACTCACAGAGTTAGCGCTGTCAGCTGACTTTGTATTATATTCTTTAAATTAAATTTAGAATTAAGCTGGAATTTCAAAAAATCATAAAAAATTCATTTCTCAACCGATTTTGAAGTTCTACATACATATATGTATATATACATACATATATGTATATATACATACATATATGTATATATACATACATATATGTATATATACATACATATATGTATATATACATACATATATGTATATATACATACATATATGTATATATACATACATATATGTATATATACATACATATATGTATATATACATACATATATGTATATATATATTATTTTAACCCAATTTTTGGTAGAGATATTTTTGGCCCTATCTTTGATCTCCCATGAATTTTTTAAGGCTTTCGATGAAATTTTCAGTCAATCCATGAATTTTCAAAGATCTTGGTCATGGTTTTACCTGAAGCTTTGAAAATTTATAATTAATTCAAATTGATCCCAATTAATGCATAGAAGGACCCTATGGAATCAGTGAGTGATCTCCTTTCATTGTTAAACAAGTTTGAGTCATGATCATGCATTATTCAGTAAATTTTGGTCATTAACACTATAGGATTTTTAGTATTTTACTCTTTATCTATGCATATTCATGATCTTGAACTGGATGGAGTGTAACTTGAGGATATTCCCTTTGCCCTCCAGTGACCTCAACCCAATTAAAAGAATATCCTTCTTGGGGTTGAATTCCCAAATCTGTAGGTTTCCTTATAACATATACCTTTGGTAATTGATTATGCTCACTCCATAGGGTATCGGGCATTCATATTTCATGGTGTGGTTGATTATGTTGATGTCAAGGGCTAGGAAACTCTGATATTAAATACATGTAACTTAGAGACACCTAGAGACAAAAAATTAATGGTAAGAGTTAGGATTCTAGATAAATTATAGAAATTAACCATTCATTCAATGAGAACAACACTTTAAAACCTTAAACATAGTGACATTACCTACCTTAGGACAAGAGCCCGTTAATTTTAAAAGCAATTTAATCAGAAAATTTAATTAACTTGAAATTAAACCCCTAATTAAATTAGAAGTTTTACAAATTATAATAAATTTAAATTAAATAACTAAACTACAAATAATATATCAAACTAATCAAAATTAAACTCTCAATCCATGAAAATTAAAAGCCCTATTAGATGGCTTCAATTTTAACTCCAATTTAATTTTTAAAAAAATTAACATTTAATTATTTTTGTTAATAAAAAATATTTTAAAAATCCCTTAAAATTTTGAACACTTGGGATTATCTCCTTAGGTCATTCCTAACCTTTGGGAGTGATTTCAAGGAGTTTAGGATTCATTTGGATCAAAATTCCCAAAAACTCCTTAATAAAATAATTTTTTAAATTAAATTAATTAACAAACATTGAAAAATCATAATTAATTCTAAAATTCTAAATTGATCAAACTTATTATCATTCAACACCATTTAAGGTCTAGTATCTTTTAAAAATGCCAAAGCATCAAAAATAAGTAAAACTCAAAAAGTTAATTTTTTCTAGTCAACTATAGTTCAAAACAAGGTCAAAACTTCTAAAAATCACAACTTAATATATATAACTTTAAATTTAGCAATTTTGAGTCAAAGTACTCATCACAAGGTCTATTATTTAGGAAAAATATTGAAATTTTAAATTTTTTTTTTTAATTTGAAAAGTCAACTTTTAAACCTTAATTTAATGAATTAAAATAATTCAAATAATTACAAAATTTGGTAATAAACCTAAAATTCTAAAAAAAAATTAATTTAATTATTAAGACAATTATCAAATAACTTAATTAAAAAATTTTCAACCCTTAACTCTTAATAAACTAAATTACTTAATTAATATTAGTTATTACTAGGCAACTTGGGCCTATGAGGTTATCAACTTATCCCTAATGAAGGTGAAATAAACTTCACGACCTTAGTCTAAGCAAAGTTAGTAACCATTTAATACTCAAAAAACACCTTTAAAATCAACTTCAAATCACTAATATTTAAACTCAAGCTTAAATTACTTTTACCTCCTACAAATCAAAATATTAAACAACTTTAACAAACTACCAAGTCTATGTCATATTCAAGCCACATAGCCTTCTACACACACTTTAGATGGTTTGTTAGGACAACCAACTCTAATTTTAGGATAGGCTAGTATTTACCTTTTTGGTGTTGTGTATCAGGTTTTTTAAGGTTTTCAATATATGTTGGTTATTAAATTTAATTTTTCTGATGGTTTATTTAATTATGTAATCGGTGAATTGATATGATGGAAGATAGATTACCCTTAAGTTAAAAATAATTTGGATGCTCACAGGATTTTTTGCTGTTGGTCATACTCATGCAAGGCTAAAATAAAGGGGAGGAAAATAAAATTGACGGCGATCAGTATCATCATACTTTGATGATTGATAATAGATGATATTTTCTTCCCTTGGGATGATTTATTATTTGTTGTAGTGATTTTAAGTATGAAAACAATGTTGTTCCATCCAGATTATAATAATTATATATAGAAAGAACATCATTTTGACCCTTTTGGGTTCATATATAGTTCTTCCCTAACTTCGACTATAATAATCAGAATGAAATTTTCAGTTTCATTTTCTAAACCCATTAGAGAATTATATCTTTTCCTCTCAAGACAATATAACATTTATAATGATGTATTTGACTTTGAGACTAAAATTCCAAAATAAAATTTCTCAAAGAAAAATAACCTTTTCAAAATCACTTTTCTAAAATTCAACACTACATAGCTGGGATTGGTATTCAGGTGTAGATGCTTGAGCTAGTGTTGGAGTTGGCGCTGGAGCTATTGTTAGAATATCTCCCCCTTCCTAATTGAACTTGTCATCCCCCTCTACGGGCTCATTCCCACAATATCTAAATATAACATATAAGGAATTAATGGAACAATTAAACATACTTGTATCTTTTATTTTATTTATTTTATTTGTTGATTGCAATATTAAGGTACAATAGTGTCTCGAATGCTATTTGGCATATATTGTTCCCATTTTTTCTAAGAGATAAAGCTAAAATGTGGTTGAATATTTTACTTATATGCTCTATAATCACTTAGAATGAGTTGGTTCATAAGTTTATTGTTAAGTATTTCTCACCTTTTAAGACTGATAAACTTAATAATGATATCACTTCTTTTACCTAGTTTGAAGAAGGAGAATTAATTTATGAGAATTGGGAAATGTTTAAGGAAATTCTTTGAAAATGTCATCGCCATGTTTTACCTGATTTTTTTATTATTTAAACATTTTATAATAGATTAGTAGGATCTCTTAAAATAATCATAGATGCTATAGTTGGAGGATCATAAATGTCTAAGCCAATTGAGAAAGCATATAAATTAATAGAGGAAATGACTACTAATAATTTCTGGTGGCCTACAAATAGGATAAATCCTAAGAAAGTAACAAGACTTTATGAATATGATGCTTTATTAATGTTGAAAACACAACAACAACTTTTAAGAAGTTAAGTATAATTTGATTGAATTCTGGATTAAGAACTGAATCATCTATATAATTGGAGGATCAAATTTAATTAAAAGTAATAATGTACAAGGGAGTGAAAATATTAATTTAATTGGAAAACAAAATAATTCCTACTTCAATACATATAATATAGGTTGAAGGAACCATCCTAATTTTAATTAATCAAATAACATTATTAAAAATAATCAATAAAATCAAGAAGTAAATTGAAATAATCTTCAACAACCTGTTATTATTCCTATATCTACATACACTCCAAGATTTAATCAAAGAAATCAATTTGAAAGTAGAAAATCACCATTAGAAGATGGAGTGATTTAATTAAGGACTCAATTATGAAACCAAGAAGCTTATATTAAAATTTTGAAAACTCAATTAAGTTAGCTTGCAATTTCAATCAATAGTAGACCTCTTGGATAATTGTCTAGCAATTGTAAAGTGAACCCAAAGGAAAAAGAAAAAGATCATAGCAAAAATTATTTAAATAATGACAATAATGTAACCCAGCCAAATTTATAAATCTATGTTAGTTTGGCTGAAGATTTTAAACTTATCACTGATGGGAAACAACCAACATGTGTCTTTAGTAATCTTGTTGTGATGGTAATATTAACGAATATATATGGGTAGATTAAAATAAAAAAAATTAGCAATATAAATTTAGAATTATTAATCTTATTAAATCCTTACATTAAACTCATTAAGATTGTTAGAAGATTTTAAACAAATTTGATATTCAAAATCATTAATATGGGTGACTAGTTAGGATAATTGTTAGTATTTTCCAAACTAGAATTATAATTTTTTTTTTCTTTTCACTTCTTCTAAACTGTTAAGTATTATCATATATTTTAATAATTTTAAATTATCAATTTTTTCTTTGATTATTTAATTAATAAGAATTATAGAATTCTTTATTTGCTTAGGGACTAACAAATTTTTAAACTGGAGAGAATTTCATAAGTGTAAATTATGTAGTGTTTAACATGTTATATTTTCAATGAAAATGTATTATTTTAGTTATTTTGTATAGAAAAAACCCTAAAAATGTGTTATAATTTTTTTTTTCATTGAGAGAACATGTTCCTAAAGGTGCCATAATTTGGACATTATAATGTCGAGTCTTTGTTTGCAAGCACTAAAGCATAAAATAGTCAGCACCAGAGCAATACTAGTGCAGCGATATCAAAAGTCAACTTGCCAACACTGGATTCTATATTTTCAAATGTTGTGGCATCATAATGTCTCATGACTTGGCTCAATTTTTTCACTTGGGCATCACAATGCTCGAATGTAAATAATGACGTCGTATTATAGATATGACTTCCAAGGAACATGTTCTCTCAGTGAAGAGACATGACTATTCACTAGCTAACCAATCTACATCAAAATGCACCATGGTGGTGCAAAAGTTTCGGTGTCAAGGTGTTAGTTCACTTTAGTGGCATTGCAATATGACTCTTTCAAGCACTGTAGCACTACATGTCTTTTTGTGTTGTTCAATAAGTAGTTGTGATATTATATTTATTGGAGAGTTTAATCACTTGTGTAAAATTTGGTACTTCTTTTTATAGTATTTCTCTAATTCCTTCTTAAAATAAAATCTAAGGGAGGCTTGAAAGTATAATATGAAAGTTGGTAATGGTTGTTAAACCTTTATGAACTAGCTTGAAGCTAGCCAAAAAGAGGGGGGGATGGGGGTGGTTAATTGGCTATCTAAAAAATATCTTAAGGTGAAAAGAAAATCTTTTTGAAATCCTTTTGAATATTTTAAAACAAATAATTTATGTGGAAGCAAAATTAATTTCATAATAATTAAAAAAGACATTTCAACCACATAATAAATCATATAATAATGTGAAAATTAAATGCAAAAAAGTAAATAGAAAGAATACACCATAATTATAGGGATTCGGTCAACTTGACCTATGTTCACTCCTTGGAATCTCCTTTCCAGGTATTGCACTAAAAGTAATGTCTCTTCTTTTGCCCCCACATAAATATGAAGAAGCCCTTACAAAATCTTTCCATCGACTTGGTGAGGTAGAGTACCTTGAACCATTTTACCCCTCTTGGAGTGGGTAGAGAACCTAAAAATCCTTTTACTCTCTCCTGAAGTAGGCAGAGAACGTGGAATACTTTTACTCCCTCTTGGAGTAGGCAGAGAACCTTGGACCTGATGCCAATGAAAGTCTCCCCATAGCCACCAAGGAACTAAGTAAGAAGCCTAAAGTATATGGTGGAAAACTTGCTTCGAGCAATCTTTGTGAATCCCTCACAACTCCCCCTCACAAGAATCTCTCTCTCTCTCTCTCTCTCTCTCTCTCTCTCTCTCTCTCTCTCAAAGCTCTCCTCTCTTTCTTTATTAACCTCTCTCTTAAGTCAAGTGACAGAAAAAGATATCTTATAAGAATATTAAAAATCTTTAATTTGCATGTTTAAAAAACCCTTAAATTTTATGACATCCCTCTTCTATTTATACAATATGATACATTTTAAGAGAGTTGCTACTTAGCTTTTGCATGTTTTATATTTCTTGTAACTTGTATAGTTTTGATGATTCTAAATATTATTGTTATTTTCTCCTAACACTTTTTGGAAGAATTATTTTTGATCTTGTGTGGACTAACATTTCAGGATAATCGAACTCCAGACTAATGAAGACTTCAAATCAAATTCAGTATAAGATAGTTTGTAAATTGAAGTCTGTATTTTTTAATTTATTGAGTTTGAGAGAGTATGATTGTAATTGAGTAACTTAGCACACACACTTGGGGAGATCTTTAAAAAATAAAAAAAATTTCAAAAAATTTTTTTATACTGATCATACGGGACGATCAGGTCAGTTATACCCCTCAGAGAACAATGGAACGAACAGGAAGTGAGAAAAATTTTCTAAGTCCTGATCATCGAAACAAATTTTCCTATTTGTCCCTGGACGATGTCCTCTAGATTCTCACTTTAAATTGTTCGCCTAGATGAAATGGTTAGTTCGTCCCAGGACGATCTTCTCTGGATTCATAACTTGAACTAATCGTCCAGAAGAAATACCCAGTTCATCTCTGAACGATGTCCTCGGGATCCTCACTCTGAACGGATCATCCAGACGAAATATCCAGTTCGTCCCTGGATGATCTCATCTGGATCCTCACTCTAAATTGATCATCCAGATGAAATACCCAGTTTGTCTCTAGACGATGTCTTAGGACTCTCATTTTGAACAATTTATCCAGACGAAACACACCATTCGTCCCAGGACGATCTTCTCTGGTTTTAAGGTCTGTATTGTTCATCAAGACGAACATGAACATTCGTCCCAGGATGATGTTCTCTGTACTTTTAACATATGGATCGTTTGTAGTTATGTTTCAGTGTGGCTTTAAAATAACTGTTCATATCAGACGAACATAGTTCATACGGGATGATGATCGGGTACGAAGTCACCTGGTCCCAATGCACATAAGAGTTCATACGTAATAGTTTTACACTGTTCGTACGTACAAAATCATGATCGTACGGGATGATCATGTACGTATAGAATTGAAAATTAGTAATTTTTGGATAGTTTTTCGTGTCTTTCATATAAAAGGTCCTTTGTAAACTACCTTGTAATCTTTTTGGTCTTTAGTCTTTGTGCTTAAGGAAAGAAGTGTGAAGGAGAGAGTGAGAGAGAGTGTTTGAAGAAGAGTTCTTACCATTGGAGCTTGAAGGATTCACTTGGTACTCAAAGTAAGGATCTCAACTTTGTGAATTGTGATTACTTCACTCTTTTCTCTTGTCCTTCTAGATTTATTTTGAGAAGATCTTTCAAGGAGATCTAGTTCTCTACTGACACATGGTGAAGTGTGAAAAGATGAAAGGTTCTCTGCCTACACTTGGAGAGTGTGAACAGCGGGAAGGTTCTCTGCCTACACTTGGAAAGTGTGAACAACGCGAGGTACTCTACCTATACTTGGAGGGTGTAAAAGGACGATAGTTCTCTGCCGCACCGGATAGTGGTGGAGGAGAGTATTGTGAAGGCTTATCTGCCTGACTGTGGGGGCAAAAGGAGAGACACTATTGGTATTAGTGCAATACTCGGAGGGTGCCTCCGGGGAGTGGATGTAGGTCGTGTTTGACCGAACCACTATAAATATTGTGTCTTTTTATTTTCCACTACTTTTCTTTTTGTTTACTTTACTTTTTTTTATTGATCTGTGGTTGAAAAATCTTTTTACAAAAAATCATTAAAGTTTTTATCGGTTTAAAAATTAAAGAGAAAAATTTTTTTAATTACCAATTCACCCCCCCCCACCTCTTGGTTAGCCGTTGGGATATAAGCTTAGGTCTAACAACCTAATTCATATTGATCAAGTTTCAATACTACACGTATTATACGGTGCGATTAGTGTAATTCAAACTCGTCCAGCAAGATCATTATGATGAACTATTTATTTTTTATAAAATTTTGTACCGTACAATCAAAACATCATATGGTATGAACTATAGAAATTCATTCTATTCATTTGGGATGATTCTTGAGATGGCCAACTTCATATATGGGTGATTATCCAACACTATGGACATCGTATGGTACGATTAATACAAAATTATGGATTTTGATTGGTATTATCAATGGGATGACCAATTTTATACACGGGTAATCGTACAGTACGAATGTTATCATACAGTACAATTAATCACAACAATTATCTATAATTTGATTGCCTGAAATTAAGAGATTAATTTAGAAAGATTTTAATTATGATGTATAGTACGAACCAAATTATACTATATGATCATAAAAAAATTAGTACTTTATTAATCTCTAGTGGCCAGGGTTTTGATAGAGCCCAATAGATTGTACAGTATGAATTAAAATCATACAATACAAAATAAAATTGTACACTACGAAGGCAAATTATACAGTCCAAATTTCTTAAAAAAGAAACTCCCTCAAAAACTTTTTTATCTCTCCCCTTGTGTGTATGCAAGGTTACTCGCAATGATATTCACCCAATTATAAGATATGACTCAAGAAAGGAAAAAAACATAATAAAATGAAAATTAATTATAACCATAGTCTTGAGCAAATTATAATTGAAGTGAATGGTGGATTGATTTCCTAAAAACATTATTACACACAAAAATAAAATAAAATATCACATAAAAAAGAAAAATAAGATTAGACATAATAATATTTGTTATCATCAAAATCATAGTATTTGAATCAGGTTTGCAGTAATCTCCCCGTTTATTATGATGGAAAACATTATTATTTTTAGAATTTTAAAAAGTTGTTTTCCTGTAAACTTTCCCTTAGATGTAAATTAATTGTAAGAAAAGGACTGTAAAAACTTTTTATTATTATTAATTTTAAATAATATGCAAACAATAATAACAACAACTAATAACAAAATATTACTTCCCCTTTTGACATAACAAAAAGAGGGTAAATAGAAAGAAGAAGAAAAAAAAATAGAAATAAGAAATGCATAAAAGAAATAGATACAAAATCACTAAAGACTTAAGGTAAAGAAGGAAACATCACAGATATGAAAACTCTTGTGGACATTTTTCAAAATAAAATAAACTTACTCTACAAATAAAAAAGACATAATAAGATAAGTGTTGAGTTTATTGCAACCAAGGGATTTAGAATCTAGATTTTGCACACCAAGCTTAAAATCTTCATAGGTTAAAATCCTTTGTTTAAATAAAAATCTAATCCAAGAATTACAATTAGACAGAGAAATTTAACCTTTTCAGACTTCTAGCATGAAATGTATTGAATAAAAACTTACTGTAAAAGTGATGAATATAGAACCAAAATTTTCCAAAATTAAATAAAAAACATATTCTAAAACACAAGAATTTTGTAAGATTTAAAATTTACCAGAAAGAAAAGCTAATTTCAGTTTGCCTCATTTTGTGCCTCTTTTTTTTAACTTTTGGCATTCATTGCTCATCTTTTATCATTGATATACTTAGTGCATCTTTTACTTTTGGTGTCATTGCACATCTTTTGATTTTAGTCTCATTTTGTGCATTTTTTTATTTTTTTTTCAAATTACTTCCTTTCTAAATATTTAAGAATCATAGTTGTAAATATTCTCTTATAAATAGAAAACAAGAGTAACTCACTCTCTTATATAAGGAGGAATAATCTACAAAGCAAACCCAATGTTTTTAATAGGAAAAATAGCCTCATTTAAGAAAAATAATGAATCTCACTTATCAAATTGCATAATATAAAATGCAATATAATGAAAATATTTTCATTTCAACCATCTCAACTCCATTTTGATTTAGATTTCAAGTTCACACAAGAAATTATCATGCAAAGGAAATAAGAAGGGATATAAAAATTCATAAGATTCATTTATCCTTCTAATTTTAATAATGCCAGCAATTACTTATTAAACTTTTAAGTCAGAATAGAAGTATGATTATTACAAACAACAAAGAGTTTTTAGAGAGTTCATTCATACAGAATGATCTAAGTCACACCATATAATCAACAAAAACACATTTTTCTTTAATTACAGATTTCTCAAATAAAGAGCACATAAAAGAGATATATGAGCATAGAACCAGCTAGAAAGAAAAAAGAAATACTACTTGAAAGTAAAAAATAAACAAAAAAATAAGAATAAAAAAATAAAATAAAAAATAAAATCATGAAAAATATAAAATAATAAAAATAAAAGCATGAAACACAAACAGAAATAGGCATAACAAAAAAAAGAACAGAAATAAAAAGTGCTAATTTCAAGCATGATTATCTATCACACCTAATCTAGTTCTTAAGGTACTAAAGGTTTTAAAGGCCAGTGGTTTTGTAAAGATATTAACAAGTTGATTTTTAGTGGCTACATAGTGTAGCTCTATGTCTCCTTTAGTAATATGGACCCTAATGAAACGGTGCCATATGTATATGTGTTTTGTCATGGAGTGTTAGATTGGATTATTTGAAATGCAAATGGCACTAGTATTATCACATAAGATTTGAATGGTACCTAAAGGTAATCCTAAATCTAATTTTTTTTTAACCAAAGGACTTGAGTCACACAACTTCTAAGTATTCAGCTTCAGTAGTGGATAGTACAATTAAGTTTTATTTTTTACTGGACCAGGAGATTAAGGATTACCCTATGAATTGATAAGTTATAAACATACTTTTCCTATCAATCCTACATCCTGTAAAATCTAAATTAGAATATCCTATGATTTCAAAAGAGGTGATATTCCTAAGATGCCATATTTTTATATTTTAGGCTCCTAAAATATATCTAAGGATTCTCTTAACAATAGTAAAGTAGGACCCTTTTGGATCAACTTGAAATCTAGTACATAGATAAATACTAAATAAAATATATAATCTGTTAGCAGTCAAGTAAAGAAGTGATCCAATTATTTCTCTATACTTCTTTTGATCAATAGATTCTCCATTTGATTCTTTTTCTAACTAAATAGTGGAACTCATGGGAGTGTTGATTGGCTTGGCTTCATCTATTTCATATTTCTTAAGGATATCCTTTATATATTTTAATTAAATAAGGAAATTTCCATCATCCTTATATCTTATGCTAAATCTAAGAAAGTACATTAGTTCTCCCATCATACTCATCTCAAACTCCTTAATCATTATTTTTGAATATTCATAACAAAGATTTTTATCAGAAGATCCAAATAAAATATCATCAACATAAATTTGAACAATTAGTAGTTCATCTCTCACCTTTTTTAGAAATAGGGTGGTGTTTAGGCTCACCTTAATAAAGGTTCTTTCTAGTGGGAATGCGCTTAGCCTTTTTTACCATGCCCTGGGTGCTTATTTTGGCCCATATAATGTTTTTTTAATTTGAACACATTATTAGGAATTTGAGAATTTTTAAAGCCTAGGGGGGTGTTCAACAAACACATCCTCTTTTATTATCCTATTCAGATAGCCACTTTTGACATACATTTTGTATAGTTTAAATTCCTTAAAATAAGTAAAGGTTAATATGACCCTAATTGGCTTCCAATCTAGTTATAGGGGCAAACATCTCTATAAAGTCAATCCCTTCTATTTAGTTATATCCCTTAGCCACTACTCTTACTTTATTTCTAACATCAATATCAGAATCATTCAATTTATTTTTGAAAACCCATTTAGTTGCAACCACACTCAGGACCTTAGGTCTTGTAACAAGCTCCCAAATATCATCCTCATAAATTGATTTAGTTATTACTATATGGCTAAGATCCAAAATTTATCAAACATGGCTTGATTTATATTGGTTAGTTCGATCAATGAAATGAAGACAGAGTGGTTGACTTATTTTCTAAGCTCATGTCTAGTTTAAACACCTTCAGATGGTTTTTCTAAGATCATTTATTTTGGATGACTTGAAGAATATCTTCATTCTCTAGGCAATATGTTTTTAGGTTTTACCGTTTCCTCTAGATTTGTAGATTCTAATCCTCGGATAATTTTTACAACTTCTTCTTTTTCTACCCTAGACCCTCTAGAATTATTAGATTCATTAAATATAATATGATTCATGTCATTATATTGGATTTTAAAAGCATTCATGGTGGCCATGGATTTGGAACGACGAATGAAGGTGGCAAGATCATATTGGATTTTTGTTTAGCTTATGATTTTTCAATTGCTAATACTTTATTTAAGAAAAGGAATGAGCATCTCATCACTTATAAAAATGGATATAGTACAACCTAGATTGACTATTTTCTTATTAAAAAATTAAATTGTTTAGATTGCAAGGATTGTAAAGTTATTCTGAGTAAAACTTTATGTACCCAACATCAATTATTAGTTTTGGACTTTAAGATAAAGAGGCATATAATAAAAAATAAAGTAAAATAATTTTCTAGAATTAGATGGGGGAATTTAAAAATATTTTTGAGAATAAGATTTTAGATCTTAAGATTTTGTCTGTGCATGAGGACGCTAATATTATGTGGGAAAAAGTGGTTAGTGATATTAAGAATATTGCAAAAGATGTCCTTAGAGTATCAAAAGGAAAAGCTCCTAATAGTAAAAATAGTTGGTGGTGGAATCCAAATGTGCAAGAAAAGATTAAAAATAAAAAGTTTTGTTATAAAAATTGGTTTAATTTTAAAAATTCTGATAATTGGGAAATATATAAAGTGGCTCGTAAGAATGCTAAGAAAGAATTATGCGATGCAAAGACATTATCTTTTAGTGATTTATATAATAGATTAGATACTAAAGATGGAGAAAGATATATGTATAAGTTAACCAAAGACATAGATAGTAGTAAGGATTTAGTTCAAGTGAAGTGTATTAAGGATGAAGATCAAAAAATACTTTTCTTAGAAGATGATATTCAACAAAGATGGATGAGATATTTTGCTAAACTTTTTAATGAAGATTGTGAAAATAAGATTGACTATAGTGACCTTAGCACCCTAAAGGAAAATAAAGATTTTTGTTTTTATCGGCG
>NW_021318832.1:1954664-1991517 GCF_001605985.2 Dendrobium catenatum | reverse complement strand
TATTAATGGAATAACTAAAGTTAGAGCGAGCTAAAAAAATGAAATGGTGGAAAAGCTGTGGACTCTGATGATATTCCAAATAAGGTGTGGAAATGCGCTAGAGTGAAAGGAATTTCATTGGCTTACTAACTTTTTAATACTATATTGAAAGACTATAAAAGATGCAGCATGAGGTGGAGGAATGAGTGTGTTAATCCTATTTTATCAAGAATAAAGTGATGCACAAAGATTGTGCGAATTTAATAGGTAATTAATTGGATGTGTCATATACTTTAAAACTACTGGGAGCGGTTATGGTAGCATAGGCTGTGGCTAGGATACTAATGTTTCTCAAAATCATTTGGATTCATGCCGTAGTAAGGTCGACCTATGGATAGTCATGCATTTGATTAGAGGTTTGATGGAGAATATATAGAGAAAATAAGGAGGATCTACATATGATATTTATTGATTTAGAAAAAGCATATGATAAAGTTCCAAGAGAAGTTCTATGAGAGTTCTTGAAAAGAAAAGGATCAATAATGCTTATATTCAAATCATTAAAGATATGTATGTAGGAGCTATTACTTGTTGTCAATCACAAGGTGGATTGACCAAGTATTTCCCTATTTCGGTTGGGTTACATCAAGGATCAGCCTTAAGCCAATATGCTTTGTTTTAGTCATGGCTGTTCTCACTAGACATTTACAAGAGGATGTATCTGTTGGTGGAATTTGAAAACATATTTTGAAAATATTAGTTTTTCCTTGGGATTTTAAGATTAAGGTTGAGCTCTAATTCTAAGGTCGAATCAACTCGTTAGAAAGGGTATATCGCCCCGGGGGACAAAGATAAACTTTCATAATGGTGTTCAGACTTAGAATTATGTAAACTCCATCTTGAATATTATGATCGGGTCCTAAAGAGAACTTCATATGGCCCCGAAGGAACAAAGTAGAGTTCAGGTAAATACCCAATTACAATATTCAAGAAGTATGATCGTGCGTTCACATCCAAAGCCTTATCGAAGAAGGATGTATCTGCCCAAAGGAAAATGACACCATTCTACGATAATTCTTCTAATTGCAACGACGCACGATCATTCTTTAACTTTTCCCAAAGAAATCTAGTGAGTTTAAAATCAATTTAAAATCAGGTGTGCGGTTTCAAACCTCCTACTACGAGCGCAAGCCCTCGTAGTTAATTACTCGTAGGGAGACAAAGTCCCCTACGAAAACTCTTGATTAGAATAAGAATGAAATTTTGTTAGATTTTCTAGGAGTGATATCAAAGCAATGAAAGAATTAATTGGAAAATCAAAAGGAATGGATCCAAGATTGAGCAGTTATTAACAGATCAAAGGAAGAGAGGTAGGGGCACTTTGAGATTCCGGAACTATCCGGAATGCCCAACTTAATCTAAGTGTTGGGCTTCATGTTTGGATTGGGATGACATTTAGTTAGAGTTGAACATTTTATTAGAAATTTGGGATTAGATTCCCGAAATTTATGCGGTCTTATAATCAAAGATCTGCCCCGGATCCTAAATCTATTTTGGAACGCTGGACCACAGTCGTCCGATCCTAACTAATGCAGTGGCAGGTCTGGACTTACCCCGGCCTGGATTGGGGAGCCAGCTAAACCACCTAGTCGATCTTAAAAGAATGAGTTCGTGCTATGAAACGTTGTAGGCGATCTTGTAATTAAAGTTTTGGAGAGTTGGGGCCGACATCTAGAGATTTTCCTAATTGGCCCCTTCAACTTATGTTGGGTGCTAAAATGCTAAACTGTATGGCAATTAAAATTTTGAGCGACTCTTAAAGTTTGTAACTTGACGAATGGAGGGGAATACATCTTAAGGATTGAAGGCAAGGACTATCCAACAAGTATGCTTGAAATTGTTTAAAAACAGGTTATAAAATATTTTTATAGACTGAGACTCCAGGTCCGGATGTTCCTCTTAGGCACGGACAGCTCGACTCGTAGCACTCGCGGCGGAACCGCCATAGGTAGGTTCGATCTAAGAGTCGAGTCGAAGGGAACGGAAGGTAATAAGCAGAAACATCGCATGCGAGCCCCGGGGCTCGTCCCCGCTAATTCCCTAGATTCGTATCTTCTATGTATTTAGACCACAAAATTTTCAGCACATTTAAGGTATGGTAGAAAACTTTCACACCCTCACGAGTCTCACGTAATCCAGGCGAAAACAAAAAGCGGCATACAATCGCCAAAAAACTAGTAAAAAGAAGGAATCCTAAGGCAATCAGAGTGCGATTCACATGCCAGAAGAACTATGAAGGATAATCTGAATAAATGTCTCCGAGTAATCTGGAGACGGGAGATTGCCTTGTCTATGAGCGTAATACCACAGAGTTTGCCAGAAAGAAAGTGGCGGCACCACTGACAACATATATTCGTAGTATAATGAATCAATTATTTTGAGTGGGATACTCTCAATCTTCAAATCTTCAAATCTTCAATCTCGTTTCTTTGGACTCTTTTCTTCAATCTTTTTGGAAATCTTTGTAGTGGATTTACCCAAATGGAGAAGAGGGCACTTCCCTAAGGGGAGGCCACTCTTTCCTCTTTGGGTAAGGAGGAGGTATGATCCAAATTTGGATTTCAAATGGAAAGAGGAGTGTTCCCTAAAGGGGTATCTTTCCTCTTTGGAATCCAGCTTTGGATCTATGATATCCCAACTCAAAATCAACTTTCACAACACTTGACACTTACACAATTACATTGATATCAAAATAAAAGATCTAGACTCACCTGCAGGAATTACCTTAAGCGATTAATTATAATTAAACAGACAGTTATTCCAAGCAGGTATATGAGCAAAAAGAAGTAAACACACTGGCCACGCTCTTTTTATGATTTGGGGGGCTTAGCAGCTAAAGCACTTGTGCAAGAGAGTTTATAATATTTATGCATTTTTGATTTGCCCGCTTTTTAATATTTTCCTATATGGGCGTGGCCACCAGCCGGAAAACTGTGTCAACTCCAGATCGTACCTGAACCTAAGAGGTAATCTAGTCGCCCTAAACATCATCCATCCAGAGAGTACAGAAAAAGTAGCAGACAGACACAATATTCATTCACAACCATGGCCAGCTGAAAACTACGAAAAATCTGGCACACAGCAGTAAAGTAAACACCGACCTAAGCCTAAATCTAGAGTTGGTGTCTCCTATCAGCATCATCATCATTGTGTGTCTCAGGAAGCCATATGCTCGAGGAGCAAGGTCGTGTGGCTGGGTGTAGATCTAATGCGGTATTGACGTTCAGTTCTCAGTGTCTGACGAACGTTTGAACTTTGTAAGGCTCAAAGGGATTAGATTAACAATTTAAGTATTATAAAATTAAAAATTTTTAATTTAGACATATTAATAAGTTTCAGCAGTTATAGTTGCTATATTTCATCATATCATTCTATGGGGTTGAAGGGGGTTTACACCTTTCACCCGAGGCATCGTGAAGTTATGTCACCTCCTTGGTGGCTAAACTAATACCCAGCGTAGGCCTGGGATTACCCAGTAGCAATCGCGTTGATTGAAGTTATTTAAATGGTTGGAATTATAAAAGTGACTTGCTATTTAAGGGAAGTTGGTTACTGATTTAATGGATTAGTTGAACTTATTGATCTATTAAAAAATTCAGGAATTTGAAAGGGTTAATCGGGTATTAGGAATATATCCGGATATGTTTAATTAAGGGGTCAAAAATTGACTTTTGCCCCCCAAATTAGGGTTAGATATCTCAAGGTTTAAGAATTTTAATTAAATACTAGACCATATTATGAAGTGTTAGACAGGTGGAACTCATTTGTGAGTTTTCTATCAAAAGTTTGATTTTTAGAAAGTGTTAAACCTGATTTTGACGCTACGAGTTGACCAAAATGTTGACTTTGATTTTGATGGTTTTTTGCGTACTTTTAATATTTTTAATGAGTTGAATGCAAGTGAGTTTGGTCAATTGGTGCTTTTCTTGATTTAGTATTGACATGATGAAGTTTGGAGTAATTTTAGTGAATTTGTAGAATTATATAACTTAATGCCCTTTATGGTTTTGCCTCAAATAAGTTTCCAACTTGCTTGAAAAACACCTCTCTAAGGTCAGAAGACCCAAGGAGGGATTCCCAAGTGTTGGAAAATTTTTGGATTTTCATTATCTATTAATTATTTAAATCAATTAAATATTCTACTCTTACTTAGAAATTAAATTGAAGGCTATATAGCTGTCAAATCAAGGGGCTTTTAATTTTATTAATTAAGGACATTAATTTCTGGTCATTACGAGGGTTTATATTATTTGTTTTGGATTTAAAAATGGATTTATTACATTTTGGAAGTCTTAGAGCTTAATTAAGGGTTTAAGAGTTAAGGAAATTTGGTTAAGAGCCTTATGATTTCAAAACCGAGTGGAAACTTTTTCTAAGGCGTGAAGGTGTCACTATGTTCAACACTGTTCAAAGCTTTTCAACTCAAGGGAAGTGAATCCTAATTGTTGAATTGTTCTAAGTTTTACACAGAGTCCTTAATTATTGTCCCTTAATTGTGTCACTAATTTAAATGGCTAAGAAATAATGTTTGAACTAACCTCATAACTTCAATTACATAAGGCATCATGATCAAAATAAACACATGTCAACACCTAAATCTAGGAGAGCCTTCAGACTCAGAGTGGTGTGTGCCTTCCTAGAACATGTAAGGCATTATTGGCATTAATTGAACTAAACAATGATTAGTGAATAGTCAAGAAATGTAGATCGCCGACTCAATTCATCCCCATTATTTCCATTAATGTACGTCCAACTCATTGTTGTTAACATTTGCAAAGGGATCTTCAACCCTCAACGATTTAAAGTATACAAATATTAAAGTAGATTTGTAAAACAATTAATACATATATATAAATATTTACTTTATAATATATATATATATATATATATATATAATATATATATTATATATATCTATTATATATAATTATATTTTTGACATTGCTAACTATCTCAAACATAGCTCAATAAATACTATAAAAATTTTTGAAAATGCAGTCAACTACTTAAAAGTATTCTAACAATTTCAAAACATGAAAATTATCTTATTTATTTTAATTAAAAATAAAATAGGTTTTTTCTGTATTTCTTAATTACTATAAATATCTAGTCAACAATAGTGCTTGATTATTATTTTTAAAATTAAATAAAATATTCTGAACAGTTTGAACATCATTATAAGTCATTTTTTGATACTTTATGATTTTAATGTTCAATATCATTTTTTAATTCTGTTAATAAAAGGATAAATGATTTAATCATGTGGCCAGATTAAAAATGATGCTTCCGGTTCGGGATCATAACCGTCGGCTGCTGAGGACGATGGGCAGCGATCGCGGCATCGCGAACTGTGCCGGGCCGGTCAGAATTACGCGTTTTCACTTAAGCCACGTCAGCGGGCAACCAGCAGCCGTTGAGAATCTGTCGCTGGTTTGATCCAACGGACGGATGCGGATTCCGGCGTTTCGATCTCAACGAATGAGAATCAGACCGATGGGGAACCATCCCAGCGGTTTGTAACAGACGCCCAAGATCTCATCGGATCAGGATAATCGAGACGAATATGGATCAATACAACGAATGAGTTCAAACGGCGGATGGCTCGTCTGGGCCGTTGATCAAATGATCAAATTGGTCCATAAAATTACATGCAAACCCTAATATGAAAGATTGGCCCTAGGTAACGCTGTTTGGGCTCCATTCTTTCGATCGGGTGAACCAATCCTTTGAAATTTTAAACTTAATACGGTGAGATGAACAGAAATAACGGGGGATCATTCGTTTGGGTCTAAAAACATATTAGATGCAAAGCTAATTAAATCCTCTGTGTGAGCTAATCTTGGGTTTTGAAGAGATATATAGCCGTTATATCTTCAAAATTTCTGGTGGATGAGCTTGTAGACGTGTCTGTGTAGATTCCCAGCACGAAACCGGAGCTCGAACAGCGCCTGGATGATCCTCTACAAGCCTGGCCGGACCTAGGTGGTGGACTGCGGAGAACTTCGCCGCCGGTGGACGTGCAACCACTTGGATTTTGGTGGGAAGGTAGAGAGGCCCTCAGTCTAAAACGAACAAAGGAACTCGCTCTGGGAGGCTAGTGTGAGTGAGAGAAATTTGTCTTGATCCAATAAGCTCTCAAATCCCTTTTTTCCTATCAAATTGCTGGGCAAATTTAATGCTTTGTGCATCAAGAGGCGTCTCTCTGATGAAGAAAAGTGTCTCCACACCGTTAGGTGCGCAGGAGAAAGTGCTGAAAGGCCCGCCTAACACATTGGTTAGCTCTTTTGAGGTGGGGGGGGGACCACTACACTTAAGGCTAAAAGGCTGGCTTGCCATTAGAGAGCTTTAGGCATTAAAGGGCGGCCTATGCAGCCTAAATAAGGGAAAGTGCTAAAAGCTGAATTAACGCATTTTAGAGAGGTTGCGCTCTGTGGTTTTGACTGTATTGACCAGTCAACGGGTCAAGGAGGCTGATGTGGCATGGGGGAGTAGAGAGCAGCAATTGGGAAGAGCTCCCAAGCCTAAAGGAAAGGATTTTGAAATCAAAAGGGAGGTTGACCCATTTTCAAAGAGGATGTTTTAAGGCTTTTGCTTGCGTTGACACGATCAACCAAAGTCAAAAGCTTGGATGTGGCATTTGGGAGGTGAGAGGTACATCGTTGGAATGGTTTAATCAAGCGATCAAGAGTCCAAAAGTCAAGGCTAGAAGATATAGGAGCAAATGCGTCAAAATTTGACCAAGGATTGGGGTTGACTTGGTCACTCAGTTAAGGTGGACTCTTTTTGGATGTAAGTGTTTTATTTTAAATAAGGACAAGTACTCTTTAGGATATTCAATTTTTGGAAAATCTTTTAGAGTTTTTAATAAGAGAAAATTAATTGTTAAAGAATATGTTCATGTAATTTTTTATGAAAACCTGATATATTTAATAAGAAATTATTTTATTGATGATGATATTGAGAATATGAAGAAAATAAATTTGAAAGAAAATGAGGATGATTCATTTCCTAAAATTTGGAGTTATAATAGAAATCACCCAAAAGAACTAGTAATTTGTGATCCTTCTCAAGGCGTTAAGACTAGGAGAAACCTTAGGGATGAGGTAGAACATTTGGCATTTCTATCAGAATAGAACCTAAAAATATTGATGAAGCTTTATAAGATAATTTTTGGATAATTACTATGGAAGAGGAAAGCTATAAGAAATGATGTTTTGGAGTTAGTCCTAAGACCTCATGATCAAAATATAATTGGAACTAAATTGGCTTATAAAAAAAACCTAGATGACTCGGGAAATATTATTAGAAAAAAAAACTATATTAGTTGCATAAGGGTACACACAAATAGAAGGAATAGATTTTGAAGAATCATTTTCCATTAAATTGCTCCCTTACTTTGCTTGTTTTAAGGACTTTTATTTTTTTTTCAAATGGATGTCAAAAGTGCATTTTTTGATTGGGTATATTGATCAATATGTATTTGTAAAAAAACCATTAGGTTTAAAAAGCATTAATTTTCCTAATCATGTACATAAATTAAAGAAAGAATTATATTGTTTAAAACAAGCTCAGCGTGCTAAAAAGATAGGTTAAGTAACTTTTTAATTAAATATAATTTTATAAAAGGTAAGATAGATATAAATCTTTTTATCAAAAATATTGGAGATGGTTTGACTATTATACAAATTTATATTAATGACATTTTTTTTCAAAGTTCAAATGAAAGTTTATGCAATGAGTTTTCCTTATTAATGTCAAAGAAATTTAAAATGAGTATGATGGGAGAAATCACTTTTTCTTTGGACTTCAATTAAAATATCTAGAGTTTGGCACATTCATATATCAAAAAAAGTACATAAATGAATTATTATAAAAGTTTAATATAAACAGATTCAAATTGAGTAAAACCCTTATAATCCCATCAACTAGACTTGAATTAGATGAATGAAGAAAACCAATAGATCAAAAGCTTTATTATAGTATTATAGGTTCACTTTTGTATCTTACTACTAGTAGGCCTAATATTAAGTTTATTGTATGTTTGTGTACAAGATTTCAACCTAATCCTAAGAAATCACACTTCCTCCTTTATGGTATCCCAAATATTTGTCATCTTGTAATTTAAATGCATATTATAATATCGACTATTAAGTTGGATGGTTGAAGTGGAGGAATGCATCGGGTTTGTTATGTGATAGAAATGTACCCCTCAAACTTAGGGTAATTTCTATAAGATGGTAGTGAGGTCTGTAATGCTTTATGGTGCCGAATGTATGCCTTTAAAAGAGAAGCATAATACTAAGTTAAGTGTGGCAGAGATGAGGATGCTCAGGTGGATGAGTGGCTTTACCCTTAGAGATAGGATACAAAATGAGCATATACGTGAAAAGGTTGGAGTAGCTCCAGTACAAGATAAGATTAGAGATAGTCACCTTAGATGGTTTGGTCACATAAAACGGAGGCCTTCCGCGGTTAGGAGAGTAGAAGTATTAGATTTGACTTATGTTAAGAAAGTTAGTGGTAGACCTAAAAAGACTTGGTTAGAAAATATTAGGAATGACCTTTTTTTATTAGATTTAAACGAGAATTTGACTTTTAATAGGACACAATGGAGAAAAAAGATTCATGTAGCCGACCCCACGTAGTGGGATAAAGGCTTGATGTTGTTGTTGTATTAAATATAATATGAGTGGTCTCCTCTACTACCAGTATTCTTTTATTAAAAACTCTATAGGATTTTATAGCATCTAAATAACCTAGGAACACTCCATATTCAGAGTTTAACTTTCCTAGTAGAGATTTCCCATTATTCAGAATAAATACTTTACATCCAAAGATATGAAGGTGAGAGATATTAGGTGTCCTACCCTTAAGAATTCTATAGTCTGTCCTGTTCATCTTAGAACTAACATTTACCCTATTCAGAATATAACAGGTTGTATTCACCATTTCTGCCCAAAAATATTTAGGGAGTATTCAGCTAGCATGGCTCTAACGACTCCTACCAGGATTCTATTCTTTCTTTTAGTAACTCCATTTTATTGAGAGGTTCTAGGAGCTAAAAAATTGTGATATATCTTTTACTCTTTACAATAAGATTCTAATTTCTCATTCTCAAATTCTCCACTATGATCACTATAAATTGTTAAAATTTCATAACCTAGCCCTTTGAATCCAAGTGGAGAATATCTAAATTCCTCGAATGATTCACTTTTATGTGATAGGAATCCATCCCAACTAAACCTTAAATACTCATCAATGATTATATACCCAAAGACTTTCCCTCCTAGGCTTGTAGTGCTAAGAGGTCCAAAACGATCTATGTGTATGACTTCTAAAGGTTTACTAGTGTTAATTACTTTGATATAGTGGAAGGAGAATTTGGCTTATTTTTCTAATTGACATGCATCACACAGGCTATCCTTAGTGAATTCTAGTTTGGAAATTCCTCTCATTTAGTCTTTTTGGATGATTTTCCTAAGGATTATCATTCTTATATGACATAATCTCCTATGCCACAATCAGGATTCATTAGTAAGAATTTTTAGGCAAAAAATTAGTAGGTTCCACAAAGTTTAAATCGAGCTTGTTATTAATTATATTTCCTTGCAACATAGCCATTTAAGCTAATCATGCAGCTGATAGACAAAATTTTAATGCTAAATCCTTTATAACAAAGTTGGTTTATTCTAAGCAGGTTTTATTTCAAGCCATCTACTAGTAAAATATTTTTAATAATAAAATTTTTAGAGTTGCCAATTATACCTGATTCTACCACTCTTCTTATGGTGTTATCTCAAAGTGACACCTAACCTCCTATCATGGACTCTAGTGAAATGAATTGATTTACATCTCTAGTCATATGCCTTGAATATCCGCTATCCAGGTACCACATGCTCTCATAAGGCCTTCTATAATAACATCCCTACAAAATTATCATATGTTAGATTTGGGAACTCAAACAAGTTTAGGTTTCATCTTATGGAAATAAGAATGAAATATATGCATGTTATGCTGTGAGTTTTAGAATTTTGGTCTTCACACTAAATGTGTTCTATGGTGAATGGTGTAAGTGTAGGAGATATGTCATAGCATGCCACAAGAAAAACATCTGACACAATGAAAAAGATTTACTAATCTTTTTGGGTTATGGTGCTTCTTCCTAGGTTTGAATGATACTTGCTGAGGTGATGGATTATAAAACTCTTCAAGAGAAGTGGTTTTTTATTTTTCTTTAAACCTAATTAAATCAGCTTGTTAAAACCTATTTGCACTTTCAATAATTGAATGTTTTACTTTCAATGCATGTTCCTTGTTATCTAATTCACATGCAAGAATTTTATATCTCTTGTATGCATTTTCTAATTCAACATGTGATATTTTCAAGGAATTATGTTGATCAGTTAATTCAGAATGCTTATTATTTAAAATATCAACTTCATCTAACAAAGCCATATGATTACTATCTATAGTGGAATGATCTTTCCTTTTCATGCTATTTTTGTAGAATTGAAAAGACAGATTTAAGGTTGGCATGTAATATTTTAAGTGTCCTATATACAATATGAATTGTTCTAGAAACTTTAAATAATTGATCATAGATAAACTCACATACCTCCTCTAGATCAGAATAATCAAGATGATCATCTATCATTAGGCATAGGTTGGTTACCTCCTCTTCTGCTTAAGTTTTAAAAAGTCTAATGCTGAGTCTATCCAATAAAAAATTTTAGGCTTTTGCTTACCCTTCTTAAATTTAGCTTTTTCATCACCCTTTTTCCTTACTTGGGTGAGCTTTAAGAGTTGGGGAATCAAACTTCAGGTGCCCTAGCTTCCTACATTCAAATCATATAACATCAAAAGAAATTTTATAATTTTTCTTATTCCTACCTTTATTTCATTGTTGATGATGTTTTTGCTTTTTCTTTAGAAAGATCTTGAATTGCCTAATCATTAGTGCAATGTCATCATATTATCAAGAAGAGTCACTGTCAGTATCATTAGCCTTTAACGCTACAGTTTTCTCTTTTCTCTTTTCACCTGCATCAAACTGCCTTTGAGTCACTCCTTACTAGTAGGCAATGAGTGACCCAAGTAAGTTATCAATACAAAATACATTCAAATCCTTAGATTCAATAATGTCAATAATTTTTTCATCATAAGAAATAGTTAAACAAAGAAGAATTTTATTAACTTTTCATAATTTATAAGCTCTCTTCTTACATGGAGGGAAATAATAATCTGAGTAAACCTAGTATACATTTCAAAAATAGATTCACTACATTTCATGTGAAAAAGTTCATAATCATGAAGGAAAATATTTAACCCAGATTGTTTCACTTCCTTTGTTCCCTCATATGTTATGTAAAGTTTATCCTAAATCTCCTTACTAGTTAAACAAGTAGAAACATGCATATAATCTTCACATTTTAAAACACATAAAAAATGTTCAAATATTTGGCACTCAATTGGCCTAAATCTTTATCATCTATATCCCATTCAAAAAAAGATATTTCAGTTATAACACTATCTACTAAATGTGAAGTTGCAGAATAATCTTCCTTAACTAACATCCACATTAGATAATCAATTGATTGTAAAAATGTAGACATGCGAGTTTTTTAAAAGTTGGAAGGAATATTATCTAATAAAGGTGGTTTTGTGATTATATATTCTTCAACGGTATTTTACTTCCAAAATTAGCCATTGATCAATTTTTAAAAGTTTTCTAAAACTTTACTTTTAAATCTAGCTCTAATACCACTTGAAAGTTTGTGAGAGGTTCTAAACCTTTATGAACTAACCCGAGGCTAACCAAGAGGGGGGTGAATTGGTTATTTAAAAAAAAATTAAGACAAAAAGAAAATCTTTTTGAAATTATTTTGAAAATGTTAAAATAAATAATTTATGTGGAAGTAAAATTAACTTCATAATAATAAAAATTAAAGATTTCAACCACAGAATAAATCACAAAATAATGTAAAAATTAAATATGGAAAAGTAAATAGAAAGAAAATACCAAAATTATAGTGGTTCGGTCAACTTGACCTTACGTCCACTCCCTAGAAACCTCCTTTTGAGGTATTGCTCTAAAAGTAGTGTCTCTCCTTTTGTCCCCCATAGCAAGGCGGAGAAGTTCTTATAAAATCTATCCACTAACCCGATGAGGTAGAGTACCTTGAATCCTTTTACTCCCTTCTTGAGTAGACAGAGAATGCGGCAATCCTTTTACTCCCTCTTTAAGTAGGCAGGGAACTTTGGAAACCATATTCTCTTCTAGAATATTTATAAAACCTTAGAATTCCTTTAATCCCTTCTAGAGTCGGCGCATAACCTTGGAATCCTTTTACACCCTCCTGAAATTGGCATAGAATCTTAAAATCCTTTTACTCCCTCCTGATGTAGGCACAGAAGACCTAATGCCAATGAAAGTCTCCGTAGAGCCACCAAGGAACTAAGTAAGAAGTCTAAATAAGATGGTTGAAACCTTACTTGAAGAAAACTTTGTGAATCCCTCACAACTCCCCCTCATAAGGATCTCTCTCTGAAAGCTCACCTCTCTTTCTTCTCTAATCTCTCTCAGGTGAACCTACAGCAAAAGATGTCTCATAAGAGTATTAGAAATCCTTAAATAGTGATCTTAAAAAAAATCCTAAATTCAAGACACCCATCTTTTATTTGTACATTACAATACACGTATCATACAAAACAATCAGTGTAATTCAGACTCATCTAACAAGCTCGTTCAGATAAACTATTTAACTCTTATAACATTTCATACAATATGATTAAAATATCATATGGTACAAACTATAGAAATTCCTTCTGTTTATTTGGGATGATCCTTGGGATGGCCAACTTTGTACACTGGTGATCATCCATCATTGTGGATATCATATGGTATGATTAGTACAAAATTATATATTTTGTTTGGTATGATTCATGGGATGACTAATTTTGTACACATGTAATAATACAGTATGAATAGTATTATATAGTATAATTAATCACAATAATTGTCCATAATTTAATTATCTAAAATTAAAGGATTAATTTAGAAAGATTTTAATTACAGCGTATAGTATGAACCAAATAGTATTGTATGATCATCATAAAATTAGTATCTTTTTTTAACTTTTGGTAATTAGGGTTTTTATAGTGCCCAACAAATCGTATAGTATGAAATAAAATCATATAGTACAAAGGCAAATTATACATTATGAATTTCTTAAAAATAAAACTCTCTCAAAAACATTTTTATCCCTCCCCATGTGTGTGTACATGATTACTCAGCAATGATATCCACCCAATTACATAATACAATTCAAGAAAGGAAAAGATATATAATAAAATGAAAACTGATTATAACCCTAGTCTACCCAGTCTTGAGCATATTAAAATTATAAGTGAATAGTGGATTGATTTCCTGAAATATTAGAACACACAAAAATAAATCAAAATATCATAGAAATAAGAGAAAGAAGTATTAGACATAATAATGTTCGTTATCATCAAAATCACAGTTCTTGAATCAGCTTTGCAACACAATATAAATTATTTAGAGTATTCAAGCTATGTTTCTTGAAGTAACTCTAACTTAAGGGAGAAGTAGTAGAGAGGAGATACTTTGATCCTTTCTTGTGATATCACTCTCTTGTATTTTCATTCTTCCATGAGTTTAATGAAAATGAATTTGTTTATTATTTATTTTATGTTTGACTAATTATCTTATTTTAGATTAATAAAATAAAGTGCATATTAAGTACTAATGAAAATTTTTATAATATAAATTTTAAATAATATTTTTAATATTATCCTATTCTTAATTTAATATATATATATAGTATTTATATATATAGTTAAATTATAGTGTGATATATAGCCTCAATGAAGGAATGTAAGAAAACCCAAGAATATTAAAATAAGATAGTTGCATGCCTTGATATAGGATATAAAATATGTTAGGTTTTAAGGAGATATTATAATTGTATGAGATTAGAATATATCCTATTTGCCCCTATAAGCTTGACAGAGATCTAGGGATGCATATACTCTAGATCATATCTATAATTAAGGGTCTCATTAGGAAATATATGAAATTTACACTTATCAAATAAAAACACTATTATTAGATATAATATCAAATATTTTTACTAATTTATTAGGCGACATAATCTGCAGAAATATCATTTTTATATCAGTAGGATAATTATTATAATTATAGTAAATGGTTCTGGTTTGTTGCAAGTAAGTATACGTTTCCATGGGTTTGATACTCTACTTTATCACTTTATTAGTCGATTTGGCATATATACTTGTGTATATTTAGTGAGATTTTACTATTTTATATCAAAGAAAACCTAAGCATATTTAAGGTGTGATAGAGCCCTAGATTTTTATACAATTTAAAAGTTCACTCCATAGGCCCCATCAATAATCAGATAAGTTATGATAGATAATAGTGGGGTTATATTGACTTGATCTCCAACCTTAGTTAAAATAGAGGTTCGAAGAATATGTTGGATGATGCTTGCATTCTGATTAAGTGAGTGGACAAGTAGCTGATTTTAATTTAAAGGGATATTTCTAAGGATAAGTTTTACATTAGTCTAATATAATCTCCCTTAGTTGATAAAATATTACTTACTTCTATGGTAGAAAGGTGTAAAACTTCATAAGGTCTTCAGAGGTGATCTCTACAGGATGCCTAAAGACATCTGACTGTATGCTCAAACTCACAAAAAATTCATAGAGAAGTTTAGAATTGAAAGGAATTCTTTAAGTCAGGATAAATTGAAGAGTTGTGTTTACAAAAAGATTTAAAACATAATAATTGAGAATGTTTTGGTCAAGAATATGGGATGGAGTGATGTGGGTTGCCTTATATTTATGGTAGGCTAACTTATCTTATGCTATAGGAAACCTATCATCTATAAGTTAAGGACATCTAGTATAGGCCTGAGTGTACTAAATATGTCGAAGTTTAGGGGTTTTGTGAAAATATCTACTAGTTGATTCTTTATTTTTACCTATTGCAACTTTATGTCATCCTTTGTAATATAATACCTAATAAAATGATGTCGAATGTTAGTATGCTTTGAGCGGGAATGTTGGATAGGATTTTTAGTGATACAAATTACACTAATGCTATCACATAATATAGGGATCATTGCTATTGAGAGTTAAAAGTTAAGGATTTATTTCTTCAGCCATAAAACTTGGGCAACATAACTTCATATAGTTATATACTTTTATTCAATGGTGGATAGGGCTACTGAATTTTTAGAGATCATAAGGGAAAATTTTTGCTTGCCTTTGGTTTTAAATGTGTTCATTGGGATATTGGTTTTTTGAAGATTTTTGAATTTCGGGCCTTGAAGGTTGTTCTTCAAGATTGGAGGTTTAATGTCAAAAGTATTATTATTGAAGGGGACAATTTAAATATCATCAAGTTTGTTCAAAACTCGGTTGATAAAGCTTGCAATCTATTGGATAATAATTTGGTGGAGGACTTCTCTTTCTTGAAGGATTTTGGGAAATTTTTATTTCATTTTTCTAATAGAGAATGTAATAAGTTAGCAGATTTTTGTGCTAACTTAGCTTTAGGTGGAGATTTTTTATGGGATGATCTTCATTGTAATAAGATTCCTCCTTACTTTATTTCTTTAATTAAGGAGGATTGTGATAGAATAGCTATCACCTAGTAGTTTGTAATAGTTTTTCCTTATTTAATGTTATTGGCAGTTTCAAAATAAAAAGACAGGGCTACTGAGTTCTACTTTACTAGACCAAGAAACTAAAGATTATCCTATGAATTAATATGTAGTAGATGTACTTTTCCTATCTACCATGCACCCTATGAAGTCAAAATCTGAATATCCTATAATTTCAAAAGTTGTGTTATGCTTAGGATATTAGATGCCCAAGTTTTGGGTGCCTATAAGATACCTCAAAATTCCCATAATGGTTGTCATGTGGGATTCTTTAGGGTAAGCTTTCAATCTAGGATGTAAATAAAAACTAAGCGTTATAATAGATTTGCTAGAAGTCAAATATGAAAGTGATCCTATTATCCCCTATACTTATTTAATATATTGATTTTCCATCTAAATTTTTAGCAACTAAAAAGTCAAGCTCATTTGTGTATGTATCTCTTTAGCACCTTCCAAATTTAATTTTCTTTAAGATATCCTTAATATATTTTATTTGATTAAGGAATGTGTCATCTTCGCTTTATTTTGTACTAAATCTAAGGAAATAGGCAATCTATCCCATTATACTCATTTCCAATTCTCTACTCATGGTTTTTAAAGATTCATTACAAAGATTATTATTGTGAATCCAAATAATATATCATCCACATAGATTTAAACTATGAGAATGTTATCTCCTAATTTCTTAATGAATAAAGTGGTGTTTATACTACCCTTAATAAATGACATTTCAAGGAGGAACATACTAATCCTTTTGTACTATGCCTTAGCCCTTTATTTCAACATATATAAGGCCTTTTAAATTTGTAGACGTTGGGAAAGATGAATTCTCAAATCATGGGATTGCTCTATATAGATATCTTCCTTAACAACCCCATTTAGAAAAGTAGTATTTAGATCCATATAATATAACTTTACCCCTCTAAAGCGTGCAAAATCTAGTAGTACTCTAGTGGATTTGAATCTAGCTATAGGGGCCAAAGTCTCTAAAATTAATGATTTATATTTGATTAAACCCCTTACCCACTAATCTATCTTTATGTTTTATTACTATTGTAAGGTCATTCAACTTATTTTTAAATACCCACTTGATGCTTACTGCACTCTGGTCCTTAGATCTGCTAATAAAATCCCATACATCATTTCTAATAAATTGGTTTTAACACTTCTTATATAGCAAGGATCTAAAACTCATCGTCAAAGTTTGATCTATATTTTTTTATTTCTACCATAAAGATAAATCTATTACGATTAACTTCTTTTCTAAGGCATTGCCTAGTTATGAGCCCTACTGATGGATCTCCAAAGATAATCTCCTTAGGATGACTAGATGAGTATCTCCATTCTCTAGGCAAACTATCCTCACGTTATTCTTTATAACCTTTTTTGACAGCCTCTACTCCATGGGTAAATTCTACTTTAACATCTTTTAACCTAGCCTCAGTAAGCCTATTTGATTCATTAAAAATAATATGGGTAGATTCCTCTACAACTAAGTTTCTTTTATTATAGACCCTATAAACTCTACCTACAGAAGAATAAACTAAATTGAATCCTTCATTTAATTAATCAAAATTTCTAAGGCAATTTATAATTAATAAGGATGAAATACGTACACCCAAAGATATTTATATGTGAAAGATTAGGTGCCCTACCCTTAAGCAAGTCTTAAGTGTCTTATTTAACATAAATTCAATATTCATCTTATTCAGCAGATAACAAGCACTATTCACAACTTCTATCAAAAAATATCTAGGAAGACCATACTCCATTAACATTGCTCTAGTAGCTTCCACTAATGTCATATTTTTTCTTTCAGGTACTCAATTCTGTGGAGTGGTCCTATGGGTAGAAAAATTATGTTTGATCCTAAATTCCTTACTAAGTGATTCAAAACTCTTATTCTCAAATTCTCTACCATGAACACTATAGTCATAACTCCTAGCTATTTATTCTTGAATAGGTTGTTAAACCTAAGCTATTGTCCCAAAGCTAACCAAGATGGGGGTGAATTGGTAATTTTAAAAATTTACTCTTCGATTTAAAAATTTTAAATTGTTGATTCTCTTAGCAAGTTAATTAAAGTTTCAAAATCAATTTTCAACCATAGAAAAATAACTTGCAATAAATAAATGAAGAAGTTTAAAAGACAAAGATTTATAGTGATTCGGTCAAACACGACCTACACCCACTCCATGAAGACACACTCTTCAAGTATTCTACTATTACAAAGTGTCTCTCTTTTTACCCCCACAGCAAGGCGAAGAAGCCTTTCACACTCTCCAAGTGTCGGCAGAGAACCGTCATCATTTCACACTCTCCAAGTGTCAGCAGAGTACTGAATCTTCTTCAAAGATCTTCTTACGAGCAAACTAGAAAGACAAGAGGAAGACTGATAACCAAAATTATAAAGAGATCCTTACCTTTGAGTAACCTTGTGAACCCTTCACACTCCACTTGCAAGAAATCTCTCTCAAACACTCTCTCACACTCTCTCTTTCAATTGCCCTTGAAAAATCACAAAGATAATACCTTTTTCATATCAATTTTAGTGGACTTTTATACCAAAGACATAAAAAACTATTCATAACTAAAAATTTTAATTTTGAGCATATTTGATCGAATAGTACGATCAAATTTCATACGTACGAACAGTTTAAAAACTATTGAGTACAAACCTATTATGAATCGATACGAAACCATTTCATAAATGATCATCATCTGATATGAACTAAGTTTGTCTGGTACAAAAAGTTACAAAAATTTTCAAGTTCGTCGGTATGAAGAGTTGGGATGAAAAGGGACCTCACAATTTTGTACTCTAGATGCCATGTATGAATTATGATCGTACAGTACAATCCATACGTAGAAAAAATATTTTTGAGAGAAAAGGGACCCATCCATTTCATACTATAGAAGACATATATGAACTGTGATCGTACAGTACGATCTATACTTAGAAAAAATAATTTTGAGCAAAAAGGGACCTATCAATTTTGTACTCTAGAAGGCATATACAAACTGTGATCATACAATATGATTAATACTTAGAGAAATTTTCATTTATGTTTATTTGATTGTTTGTTGGGGAAAATAACTAATCAGATCATCCTGTACGAATGGATATCGTACAATACGATCAGTTTAAAAAAAATTAGATTTTAAACTCTCCCCCGATGTGTGTGTGCTCAGTTACTCAACTAAAATCACACTCTCTCAAACTCATTAAAATAAAAATTATATACTTCAATTATAATAAACTCTAAACTGATCTTGATTTGAAGTCATCAATAATCCGGAATATAATTTCCCTGAAATGTTAGTACACACAAGAGCAAAATAATTCTTCCAAAATATATTTGGAGAAATAATAATCAAAGTAATAATATTTGGAATTATTAAAAAGATATAAGTTGTAAGAATATGAATAAACAAGAATTAAGTAGCAATTATCTCAATTATCTCCCTCGTTTTGATGATGGTAAAATAATTATTGTTTGAATAAAATTGAATACTCTAAATTTCTCCTTAACTCCCCCTAAATGAATAAACATGTGAATAAAAGGGAATTTCTTTAAGAACAAATCAATTTTTTTAACTTTTCAAAAATGACAAAGCACAAAAGTAAAACACAAAACAACAAACACAAATAACATTAACACGCTAAACAATCAAACACAAATAATATTTCTCCCCATTTTGACAACAACAAAAAGAAGAAAGAAGAGAAAGTTGAAATGAAAGAAGTCATATGAGAAATCTTAATAATTGATCTTGAAAGAGATTGAACTATAATTGCAATAACAAGATTAATGTCCATTAGATAAAAAAAAGATTTAAAACATTTTATTAAAGTATAACATATACAAGAAAAATTAATCAAGATCATGAAACATTCTAGACAATTACATAAAGAGAATTATTGCAAAAGTGATGAAATAAAGATTAGTTAAATTTAATTTTCAATATAAAATAAAATTGAAGATTAGATTGATTTGAATTTGAAGATTAAATGATAGATAAAAGAACATATTTAATTAGCGACATTACGCATCTTTTCAAATATATGTTGCACACTTTGTGTATCTTTTTATATTTCGGCTAATTTTATACCTCTTTTCAATTTGCTAACCATTGTGTATTCTTTCGATTTATGCACATTTATACATTTTCTAATACACCTTTTTTTTTTAATTGATCTTTCCAAAATCAATAATCTAAAAAATCAAATTTCTCTAATTACAAAGATAATTATATTGAAAAAAGAAATAAAAAATAATAAGACATCAAAATTATAATAATAATATTTAAATTATGTTTGCCTAAAAAGATCATAAAATTGATATCCTTAACTTGATCTAATTATAAGTTAACTTAAATTTTTGAAAAAAAAATAGATTTTAAATAAAATTAATTTTTGTATTGCAATTTAATTTACAACACTTTTTAGATCAATTAAGACAGGATTAATATATAAGTAAATTTATATTTCACACAACAAATAAAAGCAACTAATCAAAACAAGATATTTTTTTTATTGATATCAATTTAAAGATAAAATACGTTGATTCACAATTGATATCAAATCATAATAGCAAAAACAAAATAACCATAAATAAAATCTAAATAGGGACAATTACATAAATCAATGAACAAACACTAGTACATAAACTACTGAAATCATCACTAAGATCATCACATCTTAAAGGACTGTCAAAGATAACAAAAAAGAAGTACATCTAGAACTCTGAGGGGCCCTAGTCTAGAGGAGAAGGCCGGTTAAAGACAGAAAAATATTTATTCATCATAGCTACACTAATATTCACGTATTCAAACTGTCCTCGAATCTAACCCATGTCTTTTTGGTACTATGCATCCTGTTGATTTAGGTGAGTCTGAATTTGATCAAAATGTTGATCAAAATGACTCTCTAATTGGTCAAAGAGCTGGACCATTTCCTGAAAGTTAGGTCCATGAGCAGGTGTAGGTGCTCCCCCTTCTTCCTCAATATCCTCATTTGAATTATCATTTTTCTCAAATAGTGCTCGAAATGAAGCATTAGTGAAGTAGATTGGTAAATTAAGTGGACTCTCAGGATGAATAATATTGTACTTCTTTTCTAAGACATTGGTCACTAGATGTCCTAGAGTAATATTTTTCTTCCTCTTATGAGAAATATGCCCAATTTTAGAAAGAATATGAATATAATCTAAAATGAGTTTGGCTTCATCTATTGGTTATCCAATCATGATTAGATACGTAACAATGGATAGAAGAGGAGTAATGTTTATGTGATCACTTGTCTTAAGAATAATTGAGGTTCTAAGGACATGCTGGATGACTGTAGAATTTTAATTAAAAGTATATACCCTATGCAAGGGACCAACTTGAGCAACCCATCTAAGAACTTTATTTATTTCAGACTAATCAAAGTCAGATTTGGAGGTCATAGTGTGTGCTCTAATTCCTTGAGTCCTTAAATGTAGAAAAGTTCCTAGATCTTCCTTCGTGATTTCTACCTATTTCTTTAGAACATATGATCTTATCCTACTTTCATCCTCACTAAAAGTCATGTTTGCCAAGAAGTAGTGAAAGGTTTCTTTATGATAGGCATGGACTAAAGTCAGAATGAAGGCAAATTGGGTTGAGGCAAAAAGAGGCAATACTTGAAAGTGCATAGCTTCTTGAAGTAAGAATCTAGAAGGAGTGATTTTAGTAGAGACAAACCTATAGTAAGAACCCTCATTTGCTCTAGATAAAAAGTTTTCATCTCCACTCCTGGAAAACAAACCCTTAGAAAAATTGGCCATTTCTTAAGATGAGAAGGTTTGGAAGAGGCTATTGAAGTGAATAAAAATAAAATCTAAAGCCATCCTATTTAAAAAAATGGCCATTAATATGAAAATGTATTCGTACGGTATGATAGATGGTTCTTACATGACAAAAATAATGTCATATGTATGAATGAAGATGTTCGAAACAAAAGAACTTTTCATAATTACGCAAGTTATGAAGCGTCCTTTCGTACAGACTTTTTGACCAGAAGATCGTACGGATGAATAGGTGTTCATCCGAGATTAACAGTTATTTAAAATCATTTTAATGAAGGTTAGGTTTGTCCCCCATAATGAATAACATGTGGTTTATATGTATGAAATATAATTTCATATGTACGATTAATTATGATAACTGATTTTCCCCGGATAACCGTCTAGGTGTGTACAGACCAATTAATACAAATCATCTAGGATGATATAAATATCATACATTATGATATGTATTAAAAAAATAAAACTTTATGCATTCAATCCAAAATAATAATTGATGTGCTACAGAATTTGTACGTGATAAAAATAATTTTATATAGTACGAATATAACACTTAGAAATTAAGCACGAATGATCATAAATAGAAATTTTGATAAGGGGTACAACACATAAAACATAAAAATAAAAATAAAATCAAAGACTGAAAAACACTCATACAAACAAAAACATTGAAAGAAAAATAAAAAATACACAACAAAATATATCAAGTTTGTAGAAAAGATTATTTAAGCATTAAGATCGATCACACCTAGCCTTATTCTTAGTGTGCTAAAAGTATCAAAGGCTAGTGATTTTATAAAAATATCTGTAAGTTGATTTTCAGTTGAAATATGGTTCAATGTAATTTCTTCATTTGATATATAATCCCTAATGAAATGATGCCTTATATATATATTTGGTTCTAAAATATTGAATAGGATTTTTTAAATGCAAATGGTACTAGTGTTATCACAATAAATTAGAATTGTGCCTATTATAAATCCTAAATCAATTAAATATTATTTCAACCAAAGAACTTATGCCACATAACTTACTAAGATAATGTATTCAGCTTCAGCAGTAGATAGGGTTACAGAATTCTATTTTCTACTGGACCAAAAAACTAAAGAATTTCCTATAAATTAATAAGTTCTTTATGTACTCTTTCGATCAACCCTATTACCTACAAAGTCTAAATCTGAATATCCAATAATTTCAAATGAAGAGCTATACTTAGGAAATCAAATCCCTAAGTTTTGAGTTCCCAAGAGATATTTCAAAATCCTTTTTACTGCTGTCAAATGTGATTCTTTTAGATCCAATTAAAATCTAGCACACAAACAAATACTAAACATAATATTGGGTCGGCTAGCTATCAAATAAAGCAAAGTTTTAATAATTCTGCAAAATTTCTTTTAATCAACAGATTTTTCCTTAGGTTCCTTATCCAACTAAACTGAGGAACTCATAAGTGTACTAACTTATTTAGCATTGTCAATTTCATACTTTTTGAGGATGTCTTTAACATACTTTGACTAACTAAGAAATATTCTCTCCATAATTTGCTTAATGTTAAAACCTAAAAAGTAACTAAGATCTCCTATTATGCTCAACTCAAATTCACTACTCATTATTTTAGAAAAATTATCATAAAGATTTTTATTTGTAAATCCAAAGATGATATCATCAATATAAATTTATACAAAGAGTATATTATATCCTAATTTCTTCAAAAAGAGAGTGGTGTCCACACTTCCTTTTTCAAAATATCTCTCAAGTAGGAAAGTGCTCAACCTCTCATATCAAGCCCTAAGTGCACATTTCAATCCATATAATATTTTTTTCAATTTAAAAAAATGAATTGGATATTTAGAATTTTCAAAACTGAGAGATTATTTAATATAAATATCATTTTGAATCATCCCATTCAAAAAGACACTTTTTACATCCATTTGATATAATTTAAATACTCTCAAATAGGCAAATACTAGCAAAACCCTAATTATTTTAATTCTCGATAAATGGGCAAAAATCTTCTCAAAATCAATCCCTTTAATTTGATTATATTCTTTAGCCACAAATCTAGCCTTAATTTTAACAACAACTTCTGAGTCGTTCATTTTATTTTTAAATACTCACTCAGTTTTCACTACACTTTGATCATTTGGCCTTGCAATTAATTCCCAAATATCATTTCTTACAAATTAATTTAATTCTTTTTGCATTACCAAAATCCAGAATTCATTCGAAAGTGCTTGATTTGCATTTGTGGTTTCTATCATCAAAATAAAGGCAGAATGATTGACCTCTTTGCTTAGTCCACACCTAATCCTAACACCCTCACTAGGTTCACATAAAATTAATTCCTTAGGGTGGTTTTCGGATAATTTCAAATATCTAGGCAAAGGATTTTTTATCTCCAAATTTTCTTCCAAAGTAATCTTCTCAATCTTTTAGGAGTTATTTCCTATTTCATCCTCTGCCAAATTTGGCTCTTCCAAACTTCCAAATTCATTAAATACAACATGGTGGTCTCCTCAACTACCAAAGTTTTTTTGTTAAATACTCTATATGATTTTCCAACACTAGAGTATCCAAGAAAACTTTCTTCATCTAATTTTGGATCAAATTTTCCTAAGATAGATTTTTCATTATTATATATGAATACCTTATATCTAAAAACATTCAAATATAACAAATTAGGTGTTATCACGTTAAGAAGCTCATAGGATATTTTATTTAATTTTGGCCTAATGTTTACCCTATTCAGAATATAACAGTATTAACTACTTCAACCCAAAAATATTTAATAAGTGAATATTCTATCAATATAACTCTAGTGGCTTCAATTAATAATATGTTCTTTCTTTCGACAATCCCATTCTGCTGAGGGGTCCTAGGTGCAAAAACATTGTGATCAATTCCTTTTTATTTATAAAAATTCTCAAATCTTTCATTTTTAAATCTTCCCTTGTGATCACTTTGAATTATTAAAATCTCACACCCTAATTTCCTCTGAATCTAAGTCAAAAAATCTTTAAACTCCTCAAATTCACTCTTATGAAATAAGAAATTAACCCTCGTGAATCTAGAAAAATCATCAATAATCACAAATCCGTATACCTTCCCTCCTAGACTTATGGTGATAACCGGTCCAAAAAGATCCATATACAAAATCTCTAAAGGTATACTAGTTCTAAGATCCTTAATGGAATGAATTGAGGACTTCACCTATTTTTTTAATTGACATGCATCAAAAAGGTGATCCTTAATAAAATCTAATTTTTATATACCTCTAACCAATTCTTTTTGAATAATTTTTCTAAGACTTTTCATGCTAGCATGATAAAGTCTCTAATATCATAACCATGATTCATTAAAAATAGTTTTCAAACAAAAAGTATTATAAGTTTTAATACAATTTAAATCTAGCATATAAATATTATTTACCCTAATTCTATGCAAAACATCATTTCTATTTAGCTTAATATGCAGCTAATGAGAAAATTTTTTACACTATACCCTTTATCACATAGCTGGCTAATACTTAACAAATTATACTTTAAGCCTTCTACAAGCAACACATTTTCTATAAAAAAATTTTGCAAGTTTCCAATCATACATGTGTCAACCACTTTCCAAGGGGTCTTATCTCCCATTGTAATCCTGCCTCCATTCTTGGCTTCCAGTGATATAAATTATGTAGTGACTCCAGTCATATGCTTTGAGCAACCATTGTTTAGGTACCAAATGCTCTCACGAGGTCTTATATGAGATCATTCTTATAAAATAATCAAATGTTAGACTTGAGAACCTAAATAAGTTTGGGTTCTCCTTCTAATAAAAAAAACTAGATGCATGTATGATATGACTAGGTTTTGTGCATCTTTTGTCTTTACACTAAATGAGTTTTTCTATCTAAGATACAAATGTGTGAAATATATCCAATCATCCTATAAAAAGGCATTTAACTCCAGGAAATGGATTTCTTAATCTTCTATAATTAATCTATTTTTTCCTATGTTTTAAAAATTTTTACCTCAAAATAGGAGTAGTAAAATCTTCAAGTATTAAGGGTTTCTTATTTTCCTCAAGAGCTTGTACTTTCAATTTAACAAATGTGTTTAAGTCTTCTAACATATTTTTGTCAAAATTTAAATAGTACTCTCAACTTTCTAATTCATCCTTAAAATCTTTGAATTCTTTTTCCAATTGAGCAAAGGATGATTTTAAAAGATCATTCTTTTTATTCAAGCCATCAAATTCATCAAGTAAGATCATGTAGTTGTTATCTATTAATGCATAATCTTTCTTAAGGATTTTATGTTCTTTTTTCAATTCTTGCAATTATAGGTTTAAACTAGTATGTATTTTCTTAATTTTTCTATTTGTATCATGAATTCTTTCAGAAACTTATAATAATTCAGTATAGGTTAAGTCACATATCTCTTCTTGATCTAACTGATTAAGATTATAGGCCATTAAATATAAGTTGGTGACTTTCTTCTCATTTTCTATTTCTGACAAATCAGAAGCTGAGTCCGCCCAAAAAGCTCTCTGAAATCTCTTCTTGCCCTTCTTCACATTTGCTTTCTCTTATACCTTCTCTTTGCTATGAGTGGCTTTAGATTTGGGCAATCCGATTTTATATGTCTAGGTTTCCTGCATTTATATAAAATCATATCATTAGAAATCTTAATATTTTTATTAAACTTACCTCTGTTCCACTGTCGGCGTCTCCTCTGCTTCCTTTTAAGAAAACTTCTAAATTGCTTATTTATTAAGCCGATGTCATCCTCATCCTCAGGTTGTGACTGATCACTCTCTGAGTTATACACTTTCAATGTAATGTTCTTCTCCTTTCGCTGTTCACCTGCATCAATCTTCCTTTGACTCACTCCTTGCTTGTAAACAATTAGCGAACCAAGAAGTATATCAATAGAGTAAATATTTAAATTTTTAGACTCTGTAATAGTAGTTATTTTTACATCATAAGCAGTAGACAAACAACGAAGAATTTTATTAACTATTTACACATTCATTAGTTCCCTACCTAATAGATGAAAAGAAGTGACTATTTGAGTAAATCTTGTATATATTTAAGAGATGGATTTATTTGGTTTCATGTGAAATAATTTATAGTCATGTAATAAGATGTTTAGTCTAGATTGCTTTACTTCATTAGTCCCTTCGTAAGTAATACAAAGTCTATCTCATATGTTATTTCCACTTTTACAAGTGGAAACCTGCATATAATCTTTTGACTTAAGTGCACAAAAAATTATTTAAATATTTTGTATTTAGTTGTGTTAAGTAACGTTCTTCTATAGTCCAGTCAGCAAAGGGTGTTTTAACTCTAATGCCATCAACTAATCTAGTTGGCCTAGTATACCCTCTTGAACTAAAATCCACATGTGATAATCTAATGATTGCAAAAATGTAGATATGCATGTTTTCCGAAAATCAAAAGGGATATTATCAAATAACGGAAGTCTAATGATCGAGTAACCTTCTAGTGTGTTTCAATTTCCAAAAGAATCCATTCTCATTTTTTAAAAAATAGTCTAAATTTATGGTTTTAAAATAAATCTTTGATACCACTTGTTGATTTTTAAATAGGTTGTTAAACTTAAGTTATTGTCTCAAAGCTAACCAGGAGGGGTATGAATTGGTAATCTTAAAAATTTACTCTTGGATTTAAAATTGAAAACCATTTATTCTTGTAGCAAGTTAATTAAATTTTCAAAATCACTTTTCAACCATAGAAAAATAACTTGCAGTAAATAAATGCAAAAATTTAAAAGACAAAAAGATTTATAGTGGTTTGGTCAAACACAACCTACATTCAATCCCTAAAGACTCCCACTTCAAGTATTGCACTATTACCAAAGTGTCTCTCTTTTTGCCCCCACAGTAAGGCGGAGAAGCCTTTACAAAATCTCTCTTCCACCAATCTCCAGTGCAACAGAGAATCATCATCCTTTCACACTCTCCAAGTGTCGGCAGAGAACAGTTGTCCGTTCACACCCTCCAAGTGTTTATAGAGAACCGTCATTCTTTCAAACTTCCTAAGTGTCGACAGAGAATCATCATTTTTTTACACTCTCCAAGTATCGGCGGAGTACCGAATCTTCTTCAAAGATCTTCTCATGAGCAATATAGAAAGATAGGAGGAAGAGTGATAACTAAAATTACAAAGAGATTCTTACCTTTGAGTAACCTTATAAACCCTTCACACTCCACTTGCAAGACATCTCTCTTAAACACTCTCTTACACTCTATCTTTTAATATTTTCTTGAAAATTTATGAAGACAATACCTTTTTCATGTCAGTTTTAGTTATCCTTTTTACCAAAGAAACGAAAAACTGTCCAGAAAACTAAAAATTTCAATTTCAAGCGTACTCAATCGTACAGTACGATTGAATTTTGTACATTCAAATAGTTCAAAAACTGTTGAGTATGAACCTATTATGAATCGGTATGAAATCATTTCATACACGTTCATCATCCCGTATTTACCAAGTTCATATGTTACGAAAAGTTATAAAAATTTTCAAGTTCGTTAGCACGAAGAGTTGGGATGAAAGTGACCTCACAATTTCATACTATGTAAGCCATATACAAACTATTATCATATAGTACGATCCATACTTAGAAAAAATATTTTTAAGAGAAAAGGGACCCATCCATTTCATACTCTGGAAGGCATGTACAAACTGTGATTGTACAGTACGATCCATACTTAGAAAAAAATTTTTGAGCAAAAAGGGACCCGTCCATTTTGTACTCTAGAAGGCATGTCAAACTGTGATCATACAGTATGATTAATACTTAGAAAATTTTTTATTTCTAATCATTAGACTGTTCGTCAGGGAAAATAACTGATCAGATTGTCCCGTACGAATGAATATCATATAATACGATCCATTTTAAAAAAAATAGATTTTAAACTCACTTTCGGTGTGTGTATGCTCAGTTACTCAATTACAATCATACTCTCTCAAACTCAATAAAATAAAAAATACATACTTCAATTACAATAAACTCTAAAGTGATCATGATTTGAAGTCTTCAATAATACAGAGTATGATTTCCTTGAAATGTTAGTACACACAAGAGAAAAGTAATTCTTCCAAAATATGTTAGGAGAAATAATAATCAAAATAATAATATTTGGAATTATCAAAAACATATAAGTTGCAAGAATATGAACAAACAAGAACTAAGTAGCAACTATCTCAACACTAGATTCCTCTGAATCTAATTGGTAAACTAATTAAAAGACTCACTATTATGAGCTAAAAATCTTACCCAACTGAATCTCGAGAAATTAACCACTATCATAAATCCAAAGCTTTAACCACCTGATTTGGATGTACTAACAGCACCAAGTAAATTCATATGCAAGATTTATAGTGATCTAGTGGTGGTGATATCTTTAATGGAATGAAAAGATAACATATTTATTTTCCTAATTGGTAGGCATCACTAAGATGATCCTTAGAGAAGTCTGGCTTGGGTATGTCGTTAATTAGGTCTTTATAGATAATCTTCTTAAGGGTTTTCATACTTGTATGACATAGTTTCTATGTCATAGTCACAATTCATCAATAATAGTTTTAAAATAAATATTATTTGAATTATCAATATAAGATAGATTAACTATATAAATAGTATTTGTCTTTTTTTTCTTCTAAAACCATTTTTCTACTTAAAGTAATCATGTATTTGCTAGAAAAAATTTGGTATCAAAACCCTTATCATAAAGCTAATTAATGCTAAGCCAATTATATTTGAAGCCATACACTAAACATATATTTTCAATAAAAATCTATTCAATTTACCAATCGTACCTAAACCCATCACTTTCATAGTGGTGTTGTCATATAAAGTTACCTTGCCTCCACTACTAGCCTCCAGCATTAAGAAGTGCTTCATATCTCCTGTCATATACCTTGAATAATTCTTGTTGAGTTACCACTTACTCTAACTAAGATGTTCATGAGAGCATCCCCATAAAGTCAATTAAAGGTTAGGTTTGGGAATAAAAGTGAGTTTGGAATCCACCTTATGCTTTAATGAATGTATGAAATGAATTTTATGTTATAATGAGATCTTGGGCCTCCAAACTAGAGGTGTTCTATGGTGCATGGTTCATATGAGTGTTATGCATCCTATCATGCCACAAGAATTGCACTTAACAACAAGAAATGGGTTCACTATGCTATATGGGGGATAATAACTCTTCCTAGGTACATGTGATGTTGTTGTGTTCTAGGTGGTGGTTTTAGTGCTATTTTAGGCCCATGTATACCATTTTGAAGTGTAATTATTTCCTTTTTAAAAAATTTAATTGCATTTTTATAGCTTTAAACCTTAAATTTCAATGCATGCTCACTAGTGTCTAGTTTTATTACAAGTGTCTCTAATTCCTTGAATGAATTTTTTAATCAAATATGCTCAATTTTCAAGGATTCATGTGACTTGCTTAATTAAATATACTCCTTACTTAAATTATCAAACTCATATAGTAGGGATGCTTGCTCCTTATCTAATGAAATATGTTAAGCCTTGAGATTATCATGCACCCTAACAAACATGGCATGTATATTTTTTTTGTGTCGGAAAAATCATTTTTTATGCATGTTTATTATTTTTTTTTTCAATTTTCAATATGATTCATGCATTTGTTCAAAAATTATAAATATATCATCATAAGAAAGTTCACATACCTCTTACTAATCAGAGTTAACTAATGAGTCATTGATTATTAACCTCCTCTTCAGTTTCATGCTCTTAAGTGTCTATCTAGAAGGCTTTCTACATCCTTTACTTTCCCATTTTGACATTGAACTTTTCTTCACACTTCTCCTTAATGGGTTGGTTTTTAAGGTTTAGGCAATCAGACCTTATGTGCTCTAGCTTCTTGCACTCAAAATAAATAATATTAGATGAACTTTTATAAAAATAACATATTTTACCTTTGCCCTTCTCAAAGTGATGGCCTTAAGAAGCTTTTGAATTATCTCATCATCAGGACTATGTCATCATCTTCATTTGATCCAAAGTTGTTGTTGTTTGAGTTCATAGCCTTTAGTTCTCTAGTTTTCTCCTTTGATTTATTAAATTTTTTTAAAAAAATAATAGGTCTTAACTTATAGCATGCAATGATGTCACAATCTTAGTAAACCATATATATATATATATATATAAACCATATTATATATATATATATAAACCATATTTCGGAAATTGTCTCATTAGGTTTCATGAAAAATAGTTCATGCTTGTGCAATAATAAATTCAAATTGAATTGCTTCACTTTGTTGGTTCCTTTATAAGTGTACACAATCCATCACAAATTTCCTTACTAGTTGTACATGAAGAAACACACATATAATCCTTAGACTTTATAGTGTAGAAAAAAATAGTTTATGTGTTTTGAGTTGACTTTAGCAAAATTTCTATCCTCAAAACTTCAATCAATAAAAGGAATTTCTTCCTTGATGCCAATAACAATGCAAGATGGAGCAGTATATCCTACTTAAATGATGTGCCACATGCAATAGTCAATCGATTGAATAAAAGAATACATACAAATATTTCCAAAATCAAAAGATATATTATAAAATGCTAGTGGGTGAGTAATCGAGTATCCTTCAGTAGTATTAAGATTACCATTAAAGTTAGCCATTGGATCTACTGATGGTTCTTAATACAACAATTCTAGAGAGCACGCTTTAATACCAATTGAATGTGCAAACTAAACTGCCCAAGGCACACCAAGGGGGGAGGGGTGAATTGGTGTTTTAAAATTTTTCTTTTCTTTTATTTTTTCATGCCCACAAAAATTAAATCCAAAATTGTCACAATATTATAAACCCAAATTTGCAAGAATGTAACATGCAAGAAATTAGAAATATGAAAAATAAAATACAAAAAGAAAAAGGAACATACACAACAAAAATTTGACCTATGTCCACTACCTAGAGTCCTCATATATGGATATTGTATTAAACCTTTAGCGACTCTCATTTTTTCCCTTATAATAACACAAAGAAGCCTTTATACAATCACTTCCATACTATCATGGTGTGATGGAGATGTTGAATCCCTTTCACAAACCTATTGTGGTGGAGTAGCTGAATCCCTTTCACTAACTAGGTATGGTGGAGTAGCCGAATCATTTCAAGCCATGATCCTTTTCTTAGAGTTTCCCTCAACCAAAGCAAAGACTCTTGGAGGAGGAAGGTGAATGTTCATAGAGTAGCCATATATTGAACCCCTCTCACACACTTTCTTATTCTCATATGGCTCTTCTATCTTAAAACCTCACCTCTCTCTCTCTCTCTCTCTCTCTCTCTCTCTCTCTCTCTCTCTCTCTCTCTCTCTCTCTCTCTCTGAAGAATAAAGCTCTCTCTTCAAATTCTAACTTATTAAAATCTCTCTAAAAAAAGTTGGCTAAAAGACATTATTAAACATATTAAAAGATGTTTAAATACAAGGCTTAAAAAAGACTAATTTTTCAATTCAATCATTTCTATTTATATAGTACAATATGAGGATCATACAATATAATTTGTTTAAAAATCTATGTTTGTTCTATACAATGAAAAACTCCAGTACGATCAATTCAAGAATCTTAAATTGGTCATAACATATAAATCATTGATTGTATAATATGATTATTTCATTTACTTAAGTTTGTCCAGGATGTCTCTAAGATAATCAAAAATCACCTCTGTTGATCATCAAGTATGATTATAATTTTTATTGTATGAATAACTCATTTCATTCAAGGTTCATCCAGGATTATCCTTAGGATGATAAAAAATATCTCTAGAAATTGTCTAGTATGATTAAGATCATACCATATAATTAGATTCATTGAATAAATCTTGATTTCATTTCCTTATTACAAGGATGAATTTAAGCATGATTTTAGAAATTATATAGTATGAATAGGTTTGTATAATATGATTAGTTCAAAAATAAAAATTAAAATACTACCTAAATCTAATTGGTGAGTAGGTGCCCAAATTTAAAATGATCGTCCTATATGATTTGGTTTATGCAGTATAATTAGGTCAACTTTTTAATCTCTTAATTAACCATTTAAAATTAATTTTTTGATCAACTGATCGTACTGGATGATCAAGATCGTATGGTATAAACTTTGAAAATTTTGAACTTCTATGATTCAATCCCCCATATATATGTGCATGATCACTAAACTAGCATACTACTTTTATAAGGCAATTGACTAAAGAAATATATAAATAAATAGATAAAAATACACTCTTGCAAAGTTCAAACCAATTCTACCTAGTCTTGAGTTTAGATCCTTTGTTGATGCATGGTGTATGGTGTACCTAAGAGAAATAAGCTATAAAAATACCAGGAGAAATAAAGTAAAATCCAATAATATTTATTATCATAAAATCATAAGCTCAAAATCCTGGATTACAACAAAAGGAGGTGATTATAAGGGAGGGCCTAGTAAACCTAGATCTTCAGGAAGGGCTAGCATTAATAGGAGACTTTAACTAAGCAAGTGGTATATTTTAGAACTCAAATGGAGGGAGTTCTAAATTTTAGTGAGGAAAATAATGAATGGTAATTTGAAATGAAGATGAGGATGGATCACACTATTGATTAGTAGGAGAAGAATTATAGATATACATTTAAATTCAATGAGGCTCTTATTGGGATTTTCAAGAGTAGTACATTTGTGGAGAACCCAAACCAAATTTATTTTTCTTCTGTGCTTGTTTATGACCCATTTGATTGGTAGCCTTGGGGGAAAGGCCATGATTATGATGAGGATGAGGATCCAGACTCTGATGGTTAGGAGTCTTTACATTTCTAGGCTTATAAGAGAGAGAGAGAGAGAGAGAGAGAGAGTATTTATTTTTGTTACTTTATTTTGTGGCATATTTTTCTTTACTTCATTTTCACTTTTTATCCTTGGGAGAGAGCCCAATTATTGTGCTGGCCTATTCTTAGAATGGTGTTGGTGATGGCCATGAGAGAAAAAGTTATTGATGTAGGGGAATGGTGCCTTAGGCACTAGTTATATTATATTTACTGCAACTTATGTATATTTTCCTTTGAGCTTTTATCATTCATAAAAAAGCATATGTTTGTTATTTTTAATTATTTTTAGTACTATATGTTTATTTTATGTTGTTTTACATCATATAAATTGTTGCAAATTATTCTTTGTAATTAATACATTTGATTTCCTTATTTAGCCAAAATAAAAACTGTTATTAAAAATTATGTAAAATTAGGATAATAATAATACCATATATTATAGTTTGAATAAACATTGCATAATAATTATTATTTTGAAAAATCTAACACTTAACTAATTTAGATCATTTAAATTATTGACTTAACTTTGAATTTAAAAACTAAACATTAATTAATATTGACAACTCAATTGAAAATGAATAAGTAAATTTAAGGATTAGATACAAGTACCTTAAAGTTGACATTTGTAAGAGGTTGTGCCATGGAGTATACTATTTGTTGATGATATTCTTCTTATTGATATTACTATAGAGGGAATTGAAGGTAAAATTAAATTATGGAGATCAACCTTATTGTCTAAAGTCTTTTGTTTGAGTAGATCTAAAATTGAATATACATAGTGTAATTTTGGTAATAATAGATCTAGTGGGAGGATTATGACTTTGGGCTATCATGTCATTACTATTCAGAATGATGTTGAAAAAGATGAGGATATTATTACTAGAATTCAAGTTTGATGGTTGAAGTGGAGGAATGAATTGGGCTTGTTGTGTGATAGAAAAGCCCCCATCAAACTTAAGAGAAAATTCTATAAGATGGTAGTAAGACATGCAAAGCTTTATGCTGCAAAATGTTAGCCATTAGAAGAGAAACATAATATTAAGTAAAGTGTTATAGAGATGAAGATGTTCATATGGATGAGGGGCTTTGCTCTTCGAGACAGGATATGAAATGAGCATATATGTGAAAAGGTTTAAGTAGCTCCAATGGAAGTTAATATTAAAAGAGTTGCCTTAGATGGTTTGGTCACATAAAATGATGGCCTTCTGATGACCTGGTTAGGAAAGTAAATGTATTAGATTTCACTTAAGTTAAGAAAGCTAGAGATAGACCTAAAAAGAATTGGTTAGAAAATATTAGAAATAACATTTCCTTATTAGATTTATATGAGAATCTGACTCTTAGTAGGACACAATAGAGAAAAGGGATTCATGTAGCTAATCCCACACAGTGGGATAGAGGCTTGTTGTTGTTATATATAAGTAGCTTAAATCCGAGAAATCATAGCTAAACTTCAAACTATAAGTAAAAAATTTATTGAATCCTTATAGCAATTCAAAAGGATTGTAAGAGAAGAAAAAAATTTTTGATATTCAAAATTATTAAGTATGCACTTCAAAAATAAAAAAAAAAGGAAAAGAAAAAGAAAAAAGATATAAAAAAAGAAAATATTTCAAAATGGGAAAAGATATGTATTTTAAAAAATTAGTATCAGTTTGTAGCATGATTTTAATTGCATCATACTATTTAATTAAAAAGGGATAAAATAAAAAATCTAGTACATGTGATAGTGCACTCATGAACTCTCTATTTAAACTATAACTAACTAATTCCTATACTACATTATTCATTATATATTCAAAAGTCAATATTATATTTTCAAAGATAATGGATAAATTAAAAAACAAGAAATAATAAGAATGACTTATTAGGATAAATGTTATGTCTTTTCAAATTTGAATTAAAACTTATTCATTCAAAATAACTTCTAGATGGTGCAATATTATCTTATATTTTAGTAATTTTTTATTATCAATTTTTTACTTTGGCTTTTATCAAGTGGTGAATGTATGTGTTGCTTAAAGATAAATCAAGAGCTTAAGTTGGGAGGAATTTGATAAGTGTAATTTGTGTATTATTTTTTTGTTATGTTAAATATAATGAAATTGTATTATTTTAGTTTTTTTAATATAGGAATTGTGCAAAGAAAGACCAAATTTACAAGTGTTGGGTAATGTCGTAGCAACGACAAGATTAATGTTGTAGTTCCATATCAATCCATGTTGTAGCACTAATTTCATTGTAGTGTTGCTGACCTTCTACGCTTGAAAGTGTTGTAGTTTCACAGACTTCAGTGATGCACCATATTACAGTGTTACAGCTCATCACAGTGTAGTTATGCCCAAAATTAACACCTCAACATTAGTTTTCTTAGAAAGATTTAATGCAGGAATGCCATCCTTTCCAATGTCACAGTGTTAGAAAGTCATTCCAAGTGCCGCAACATTAAATTTTCACAACACCAAGGTGGAGAAGTTACACCTGCTACTAGCCGCACCAACTTAGCAAAGAGACATATAGATCCAGGATATAGTTGTGCCATGTCACCCAGCGTCACAGCAGAGTTAACATCACAATGCTGAGGTGCTAGTTCATTCTCCACTACTGTAGTGCCATCCAATCCAGTGTTGCAGTGCTCTAATCTGATCATGCACTAACTATAAATAGAAGTCAATTATATTATTTATTGAGTCCAGTTCCGTAAGTGTAATTTAGTATTTTAGTGTAATTCTTTAGTGCCCCCTTAAATTACAATCTAAGGGAAGCTAGGGAAGTAAAAACTGAAATTTTTAGAGGGACTAAACTTTATTTGTATAAGCAACTCTGTAAGTAGAGGATGAATGAGTGTAGAAAAGATATGTAGATCCATCCTAGTGATAAACTTCTTTCTTCTCTTATACTTTATTTTCCTATGAATAAAATGAACATAAGTTTACTTGTTATTTATTCAATGTCTCACTAGATCTTCTATTTTTGGCTAATGATATAAAAAATATAATAAGTATTAATATAAAGTCTTCTTTTTTAATAAAAATAATGAAGCTTTTAATATCTCTCATTCTTAATTTAATGCATACAATGATTATGCGTGAAGTTAAAATTTAGTATGATGTATAGCCTCAACAGATGAATGCAAGAACAATTAAGAATTTTGAAATGGAATTTCTTAATTTAATGCATACAATGATTATGCGTGAAGTTAAAATTTAGTATGATGTATAGCCTCAACAGATGAATGCAAGAACAATTAAGAATTTTGAAATGGAATAACTGTATGCCTATGTTGAGTCTAGTGAATAGGTTGTTAAACCTAAGTTAATGTCCCAAAGCTACAAAGAGGGGGGGGTGAATTGGTATTTAAAAATTTTCCCACTTTTGATAAATTTAACCGAAATTAAACTTTAATTAATTTTTA